>NC_048412.1:5982511-5985712 GCF_013103735.1 Etheostoma cragini
GGCAAAAGGGGGTCCAACCCGTTACTAGCATGGGGTACCTAATAAAGTGGCCGGTGAGTGTATATATATATATATATTTATATATATATATAATTTAAATTAAATTATAACGATATAGCCAAGTTGTTTATGTATATCAGGAATAATAAAGGACCAAGGATAAGGCCCTGAGGAACTTTAAAAAGTATTTTAAACCTTTTTACATGTGCAGCTATTAGTATTAACAAATTGTTCCCGGCCTTTTAAAAAGTTGGTAAGCCATCTGAGAGCAACATCCTGCACACCATATATGTTTAGTTTTTAAATAATAGTTTGTGATTAAATGTATCAAATGCTTTGGTCATATGTAGAAAGAACCCAAGCACAATTTCATTGATCTGTAGAGTGTTTCTTCCAAAAGCCATTATGATGTTTGTAGATGATGTTCTCAGCTAAATGTTTGGAAATTCCAGGATAAACAGAATCTTTGAAAAACACGGTAAAATAGGTGTTAGGTGCATTTCACATCAGGTACTGCATGTGCAATGCACAAACCAGCCATTGTTATTTGCATGTCCATAAACTTAACCTGAAAGTTGCCAATTCACACAAGTGTGTGTGTGTATGTCATATAAATATTTATACATGCTCAAACATCTGCAATTCCAGACAGGGACAATCCCCCAGAAGCATACAATGCTGTTTTGTTTACATTGGAAAATAATTCCTTCTGGCCCTAAGGTATTTTGGTCGTGTCAGGAGTGCAAATCTGCCTAAAAAACATTCTCAAATCTCTCAGAAATCATTTTTTTTAACTCAAGGTGTCTGGCTTCCAGAAAAACGAATTATACAAAGCAGCCAGTAAACAGAGAACAGCACAGCAACTGCACTCAGAGAACCAGGTACACATATCACACATAAGGTTGTGTAAAGCAGCGTTTAAAACAGCTAAAGTTAACTAGTTAACATAGGTTTGGGAGCAGGGCAGTGCCTCAACCACACCTGTATACATCAGTCAAGCCTACTTATACGTGGTCAACCCATCCAGTTCTACTTGTCTCAACTTTTTCTATTAATCTAATGTTAACTTCGGTTACACAAAGCAATTAACTCACAATGGATCCCGAACTGCAGAGCAATCTGTCTGATTCAGATCTATTTCAAAGCGATTCTCATTAAGCAATTGTCAATGCAAATTCCGCCAGCAGTCAGACCACAGCCAATCTGCCTTACACAGCCACTTGCGCTCTGTGATCCACATTCCTCGGCCTCGTGGGCACCTCCACTCAAGCTGCTCTCTCCCTTATGAGCAATTCCTGCCAATCCATCACTCACTCAACTTCTCACATCTGCCCTCTCCACTTCATCCCCCCCCTTTCATCAAATACTGGACAGTGGCTTTTCTCCAACACGCTCTGAATGGAAAAACCGCAGCAACATTATAGTCAGGATGTTTCATCTTTACTCATCCTCTTTCAATATTCCAGCCACAATGGAAACACAACAACCCAATGACCCAAGGGGTCCACCACTGGTTGATCAAGTTGACCCTTCTCGGTCGCCTCCATTTTTTTCTAGTCTAACCGTTTCCCCTTGCATTCGCAACCCCACCCCACCCCTCCCAAATGTTGTTCTAGTTTGTAATAATTATTACACACAAGGCAGAGCTGAGCAAGCTTAATCAGTCTATCACCCTACTCCCGTCTTTCACGCATAATGCCAGCAGATTACCTCTGATAATTATGTAGATCTAGCCCAGCTCCTTTAGACATCCCTCACTGGTACCACCCAGCCAAGCGAATTGCAGACTGAGCTAGGTTTAGTGCAGTTGTCACATCCATTACCTTAATGGTCAAATCTATAGACCTTGCTGTAGCATCCCCCCTTTACTGCAATGCTATCAGCTTTACTTTTACTACACATGCTCCTCCTTCAATCATCAGGAGCCAAGCAACCATTTTGACTCAGTGAGTACATTAATATACTATCTTACTTACCACTCAGCTGAGTGACAGTGTTCGGGACTCAATATATTGCCATTGTTTTTTGGCTGGTGAGTGGAGCAAATCTACCAGCCAATCACAGATTTTACCAGCATTGGGCAGGTAGATGGTGCTAATATTGAACACTCTATGTACATGTGTTGAAGGGGGCGGGTGGTGATGTCTGGTTGGTGGGCAGGTCTGGGTCTCAAAAGTTCAGGGGTAATTTTTGGGACCAGGAGCAGGCAAGAATACCGGGTAAAGAAGCCTCAACCGACATTATGACAGAGGCGAAAGAGACCAACGTTGATGGAGGAAGTTAAGACAATTTAATTAAAACCGCTTTCAGTCGTTGGCGAGAGCTTTGTCAAATAAAAAACTACAAGCTGGCCATGCTGTTGGACTAGTAAGTAATATAGCTATGTTTTTTTAGTTGTTACACTTGCTTGATGTGATGTGTGGCTGTGTTAGCAAAGTTGTTGACTTACTAGTTTGGGATCATTACTAATGCCAAAAAAACAAACTACGCAATGTTTCTTCAATTATACATTTTTATGTACTCGGGTCTCCCTTGAAAATGATATCTCAAACTCAATGGGTATTAACCTTGTTTTCAATAAGTCATATTTCTTCCAGAGGTCCTTACACTGCAGTAAATGAAGTGTTTGGTGCTCCACTGAACCCTTTGTTAAGATTGTACTTTGCACACAGGTGGTGTTTGCAGCAGATGCAGGTATCGGCTTTATCTCCTTCAAACTCCCCTTCCTCCCCCTCCCATCTTCCTTTCCAGCCCCCCCACTCTGAGCGCTCCTTATTGAAGCAGACTGCAGCCTTCACCGCCACTTACAAGGATCGGCTGCAGCCGTAACATGCTCTGGCATCCTTGCTACAGGAGCTGCTTTTACTCATTAATTCACTCAGAGCTGTGCCAGCCGTGCCTCAGAGATGGGGCCGGTGGTGGTGGAGGGGGGCTGAGTCACCGCCCTCCAAGGTATCGAGAGGAACAGGCATTGTCAGTCCTGCTGAATATTCCGAGTGTGTCAGGTTGTCTGAATAGCACTTGTCACTCTTGCTCAAAAGGGATTCTCCAGTTGGTACACAGGATCCCAAACCAACGTTTTACAGTATTTCTGAGTTGCTAAAACACTAAAATCCATTCGCTAAACCAAAGTTGCAAGTGTACAAACCACTTTATTGATTGAAGCACACAGTTTGTAGAACTTTAAACACTTCTCATGTG
>NC_048412.1:5985812-5991165 GCF_013103735.1 Etheostoma cragini
TGTACGTGGTAATCTGGGACAATGTGAACTTTCACCGTGGTCCTAGAATCCGTGAGTGGTTTGAAAATAACCCACGTTCTATAAATGTGTGCCTCCCACCATACTCGCCCTTCCTTAATCCCGTTGAAGAATTTTTTTCTGCATGGAGGTGGAAGGTCTATGACAGAACTCCTTATGCACAGGAAAATCTCCTTCAGTCAATGGATGCAGCATGTGACAACATTGGAGTGGAATCGATTCAAGGTTGGATTCGTCATGCTAAAGGATTCTTTCCCCGTTGTTTAGCAAGGGACAGGATTGCCTGTGACGTTGATGAGGTCCTGTGGCCTGACCATGCCCAGAGGCATGATGCTGAGGCAGAATGATTCCAAGACATTGCTATCGATCTGCTGCATATTTTGTTTGTGACTATTTGTGTGCAGGATTGTGCAAGCACTTCTTAATATATCAAATTTTTCCCCTGCTCTGCTTTGAGTCCAGTGTTTTGCATTTATCTCTGTAGTGTGTAATGACTGCTGTGTAGTGTTTATGCATTAGCTGGATGTGCGTGATATCTGAAAACAGTGTTTGGTTTTGGGTAAAGATAACATAGTTCTGAAGCAATTGTGTGATATAGCAAGACAAGTCAAAGGTTTTGACAGTGTAGCTTAAGTTTGGTGATTTGTGTTTAAGGTTTTGGGAAAGCGAGAGAAATTTTCAAAAAATGTGTTTTAGCAACTCAGAAATACTGTAATACTCACACACTCCCTTCATTTGCTCCCCACTCTTCCTGTTGAGTCAATGTCATTCCCATGCAGAAAAGACCTGAATGGCTTTGTTTTATGCTTCAGCAAAACGGTAAACGTCTAAGTGGAAAAGTGTAATTGCAATTTGAAGCTAGGATGCTCTGTTGCTGTGTGTGCAGAGGTTGTAAAGAATCTTACTGGTACGTAGATGCTCAAAATAGGCCAAACCTAGTTTTATCAGTTTAAATGGAGGATTAGTCCACTCAACATAATAACTGGCTAATTCTTTACCTCGGCTATCATTTTCCTATTTTTACTTTATATTTTCCTATTGTCTATCAGCATACATCTCACTTTTGGCTTGTTCAAGTCCTCATCCTGCAAGCAGAAATGGACTACTGTAATACTGCCTCCGAGGCCAGAAGGTGGAGAACATTAACTGGTATTTGACATTTTGGTAAGAACTGAACTTTCAATGTATATATTCTTATCCCACATGGCCACAAGGCGCAATAATGAGTTAATTCAACACTCAATAACACGTTGAAAAGTGATACGATTTATGCTTTATTGTAAGTGTTTCAAACTGTAATATTTCAGTTTTATAAGAGAAAATGAAGTTGGTTTGGCAAATGTACGTCAATTAACCTCCAAAGCGTAAGATAAGAGCAGCACACAATAGCTGCCCTAAGCATCTCCCACGTAGTATTAAGCCAGTCAGCCCTCTCTCTAGGTGGCAGCCTTGACTAAAAGCATATTGTGTCGACCCTGAAAGGCAAAGAAGGAGAGTGAACGCCTCAGGTTGTTCTATTATGCATGGATCCTCCTCTTCTTCTGCCTCTGGTCTCAAAGCAGAGGTCAGGGTTATAATCAGGGTCATTCTCCTTGTGTTTTTTTCCTGCCTCACAGCACTATGAAAGGGTCAACACATCAAAGTGCAGATTACCTACTCTATAATGTGTGTGTTTGTGTGTGTGTGTAAATTCTCCCACACCCTGGCCTTGCCTCTTTGCTTGGCAGTCATGAATACACATTAGTGCCGGAGAGCATTTGACGGGTTGGCGGTTCAAAACAGTAATCGTGTTTCTGTGTTTGCACTTTCTCCACCTCTGTTTGACATTGGCTCTCATATTGCCTCGTGGAGCGAGAGCAAGGTTGCAGTTTGGTGCCACCACGTTGCCCGCTAACCCTTTTTTGCCTCAGGGTGTCTTCGTCAAACCTGCCGGCCACTGACGTCACAAATTAATTTGGCAGCGCCCTTCATCCAGCTTCATGTCAAGCAATCACATACTGCATAGAGCATTTGAGGCCAAATGTCCTTTCTGTCATGTGATTGGCCATTTTACTTTCAACATTCTCTCTTCAGCATGTTGATTTCATTCTTTTCTTTGTGATTTTTTTTATGAAACTTCCACAACTTCTATGTCCCTTGAGGTAGGCTTTACTTTTACAATTGTAGAGAAGAAAAGTAAGAAGACACATGGAGACAGGAAGCAAGGGCATAGATTTTCATTAGCATGTGTAATAAAAGAACTGAGCCTTGGCGTTTCAAGAAAGATAAAAGATGGAAGCCTTTGACACTTGTTTCCAAGCACCAAATAACTATGTTTCCAAGCATCAAAACATTTGTATGGATCTCTTTCCTTACTTGTTTTTAGAGAGAAACAAGCTCAGTCCTGGACAGCAAAGGAGACGTATTGTCCCGTGCACAGTGGCAATATCTGGCGGAGTGCTTTTGATCCATCGAGATTGTTACAGAACTCTTATAAATGTCCCTGCTGGCCGGCGTCCTTGGCTGTGGTGAAAACTCCGGATTAAAACATAGCTACTCCTCCTGGCCAAGGTGATGAGTGGATGGAGGATGTAATTGGGCTTTAGAAACGAGCGATACCCGCTCTTGCAGCCACACTTTTCCTCCCGCTCATCAGGGCTTTGGCTAAGATAAAAACAAAATGGATGACTGCAATAGTAATGAAACAACTGGCTGATGGAGATGGAGATGGGCTCAGGATGGATGAGAGAACAAATGAGTGACACAATAAGTGAATTTTGTTAAGTTACATCACCTCTGGTTTGTCTTATTTTCAGTTTCTCAGGTTTTTTTTATTAGTGTATTATGTTCATTACCTTATCACTTTTACTGAGAGTAAAAGTAAAATATGCTGATGACTTCTATGTGGTCAGGGAAGTTTTTGTCAGTCTCAGGAGTTTTGTGCCAACCATGTGAAGTGATTATACAGCAACTGGCCCTTTGTTATCTTGGTAAGGCAGTCTGTTGTAAATAGCTCCTAAGTTATCTGTGCAGCACAGTCACTGGGAAAGGAGTAATTGGATAATTAATTTAGTCCTGGACAGGTCAAACGGATTTTCCACTCGTTTGCCTTTCTGTGGCTCGCAAGGTCCCGTAGACACATGATTGATGTGTGCCACAGGATAATTAAAAAGCCTCATCTACCCCTCAGCCTCCACACAAAGCATAGCGGGCAATGAGTGCACATGAGAGGAGACTAGGGTTTGTCCAATATACATATTGAACATGTATAAGGAGGATCCCGGCCTTTGTTCACCTCTGATAGGTCTATGATGATGCAGCGTCATTGATTACGTGCTTATTGCGAATTGATCAGCATTCCAGTAGTTGTCTTCAGTAAGCACTTCACTTGATGAAGTGTTTCCACACGAGCAGTATTATTATTATCATTAGTAGTATTATTTATTAGGGTCATATACCGTTTATTTGGAGAGATTCCAGTGAGCAGTTAAAGTGAACAGCATTTATATGGCGCTCTTTTCCAGTCTCAACGACTACTCAAACCAAGGACACTTTGACATGTAGACTGCAGGGGCCAGAGATCAAACCATCTATCTTCTGATTGGTTGTAGTGCTGTGCGATACTGTAATATTCAGTATCAGTCCGATACAGAGTGTACACAGGGCCAGTATCGCAATACCGATACGATACTTAGACTTCTCTTTATTGATCCTTTTGGGATGACTCCCACAAGGAAATAGAATTTCCAGCAGCTTACAAGACATTTGAATAGAGAATAAGGAGGTATAAAAATACAATATAGAAAAAACAGTATAAAAAATAACAATAACAAAGTTTCAGCTATAAAAAGATCTTTAGCATCATCAAATTGCTAAATTGGAATACATTTTCATGACCTGTACTTGTTTTTGTGATTTCACCTTTGGATTATTAATCAAATTAGTTAAAACCCAGGACCGAATTTTCATATGCTTATATAAATTTGTTGTGTTACCACTATATCATACAGCCTTTTTTGTTATGGTTGTGTTTGTTTTTCAGTTTCCTGGTTTATTTTGTAGTCTGTTTTCTCCCTTGTCATGTCTGGTTTTACTTCCTGCCTCCGTGATTTTCTGAACAAAGTACAGGCTTGGAAATTTACTTAAAGTATAAAAGTAAAAGTAGCCTTGTGAATGACAACCATTTTTTAGAGTTTACGCTGAGAAACTTCAGATGGACATGGAAAAAAAGACTCTTTATACGCTGTTGGCTACGTTTTAAATGGATGTCTGCCTATAGGCCTGAAACATTATTGTGACAGAGACTGGGACTCCAGATTACAGTTTTGTCTGATTGCTTAAGCACATTTTTTGTAACTATTGGCTATTTTTGCAAAACTCTACACACAAATAAGAAAACCTTTCACCCAATTATCAAAACATTGTAGTTATCTTGCAAAACGAACACAGTTAGATTAACTCTTCACACCTTCGTAAGAATGGTGTTTTCGTATCAAACAGTAAACACAAGCCATCATCTACTAAGCACACAATGTGCCAACTACACACTGATGGTATGAATACAAAACACATCTGGCTTTCTCTTTCTCTGTGTAAAGATGTCAATTTGAGGTCATACTTTTGTCATAGTGTCATGTAAACATACAAGGATCCAAACTTCAATTATTGGTGTTCATTCACACTCATCAAAACATAGACAAAGTCAGAACACAAAATAGTAATTTCACAAAAAACAAAAAAACAATCAGCCTACATCATGTCGTCTTTCTGGGTCCGGCCACAAAATGTCGTCCACATCGCATGCGATATCCTCCAGTCCAAGGCACTGGGGAAAATATCTCCTTGAATGCCGTATCCAGGCCTGACATGATGCCTGGTCAATATCTCCACATGCCTCCTCCATTGCCTGCAAAAGGGATACCTGTTGATGAGGATGACGGGCGTACACTTTCCAGCGCCAGGCAGAGAAGAACTCCTCCATGGGATTTAAGAATGGAGAGTATGGAGGGAGGTTGAGTGCCATGAAGAATGGGTGGTCTGTAAACCAGTTGCGGACCAAAGCAGCCCTACGGAAACTAACATTGTCCCATATGATGACATATCGGGTATGTTCTGGTCTCTGAACAGTGAGCATGTCATGTAAGATGTCCAGGAATGCAATAATGTGTGCAGTGTTGTATGGAGCTATGGTTGCATGATAGTGAACAACACCATTTTGGCTTATAGCTACACACATGGTTATGTTACCACCACGTTGTACTGGGACATTGATGATGGGACGGTGTCCAATAATGTTCCTGCCACGTCTCCTGGTTTTACTGAGGTTAAAACCGGCCTCATCTACAAAAAGTAGCTC
>NC_048412.1:5991265-6014513 GCF_013103735.1 Etheostoma cragini
TTCACATGTGAAAGTGTGCCAGACAGTTGGCAAAATAGTGTTAATGATAGCCATACATGTGTATAATTTTGCTAGGAGAGTGTTGGAAATTTGGTAATTGAGTGTAAGCAGTGAGTTGTGTTTAAAGTTCTGCCAAAAGAGTGTTACAAAATTGCAATCTGAGTGCAATGCAGTGTTTGTGCTTTTAGTTTTGCAAACTCAGTGAGTGGTTTTGCTATACGTATTAACAGTTTTAGAAATTGTGCTACAAGAATTAAGATTAGCGCTTAAGCATTCAGAAAAAACTGTAATAAGACTCTGACTGGGCAGCAAGATATAAATTCAATTGTGATTCTTTTAGAATTCACAGATCCAGTTTCTCTTTATTTAATCTTTCCCTTAACATTTTAAGGAATCTACATGTGTGTGAGATAAAATATGTCTTCTGGAAAGAAAAAGGATAAAATATGAATTACCAAACAGACGTTTATTAAAAAGTTCCCCAGCACATTTGCCAGGAGTCCTTCTTGATGCCTACTGTCTAAAACATCTCTCTAAGATCAGGCCAAGAATGATCGGGAATGTCTTGCTGCTTGTCTGCTGGATCTCTGTTTTCTTCATTTTCAATCATGTGCTAACGTTACCGCCATCAAGAAGCGATGATTTGCGCAAATGAATGCCGCAGAATCTGTCAAGTTGTCTTATAGCGGTGCGTCAAACACAAGGGTTAAGAAAGGGAGAAATCGGGATTACGATTAAAAGTGATAAAGTTATCTAGTTTATGTAGGGGTCGGCTCAGGGCCGTGCCTCAACCACACCTCTAATCACCTATCAAGCCTGCTTTTATTTCCCATCTTGTCCCCGTTTCTGTTCCTACATCATTTCTCTCCCTGACCATCACTATTAACATCCATTCATCCTTCCGTCCCTCCTTTGATCCACTCCTGTTCAATTATATGCAATTTTCCAATCTATTTTTTTTCTTTCTTTTAGGGAATCTGTCCATACTCTGTCGGGAAAACGTCTCATACAAATCCTTTACATTGAGTCTCCTTCTCCCTGGCCTTAATTATAACCATGAAAGACCAGCGTAAACCAATTACTTCCACCTTCCATGTTCATGCCCATCCTCAACATCCAGTACTTTCACTCATTTCATCAAACCTATAATCCACATGTTGTTGTGGTGTGGTCTTTGCTATTGAAACCTTGTAAACTACCGTGTCTAAGTCAAATGCTTTGTCGACCAATCCATCCATCCCAAGAATATGTCAAGCAACCTTTGCCTTTCTGAAAGTTAACATACCATTAATGTCTGTACTAGATTATACTGCAATCTATCCAAAGGTTAAGACATTTCAAATAAAACTAAACATCAAAGTAAATTCCAGGGCACACCAAAGTCAGTAGTATTTATCCTCTGGGTACTATGAATGATTGTCCAAAATGTAATGGCAATAGTTGCTGACATATTTATATACAAACTGGCATTGAACAGCACTACTTGCTAACCCCTGATAATTTTATATACTTAGAGCCAGTATAAGAGTTTGGAGTAATAGTTCAAATGTGAGTTCTCCAGCACACTGGTATCATTAAACTCTTTTGGCATGTCTGGGTTTCATCCCCCTCTCATCTCATTAGGCAGAATAAAAATGGACCACACAGGAAGTCGTGAGGCTCCCTGGTGCTCTGTGGCGTGGCTTGCAAAGAGGCATCATTAAAGTGATTATTCTGATTAGACTCTGAATGCATCCTGGAGTGAAAATCTCTAATCATCACACACTCAACCCACACCATCTTGATTGACATCTAACCCTCAAAGTTTACACAGAATTAATACCTACATCAATGTTGAATTTGGGAAATTAGCCAAGGGGGCTGGTCATTAAATCCCTCTATTGAAGGATATACAATACAGAAGCCCTAATGGTCCAGTGGATCAAAGGAGAGCTGTCACACCACCTTATTAGCCATGTTGAATTAATGAACGCTTGTGAGGAAGAGCCAAAGGCATGTCTTATGCTGCAGGAGTATGATTCCTTTTCTCAAACATGCATTTGGTGCCTTTACATGGAGCTATAACAGCAACTAAGTTTTGGCATTGGAAATAAAACTTCACTACTCAAAAAGGAAACATTGTACTAACAGAAGTTCAACTGAGAATAAAACACAGACAATAACACTGATTTTATTCAGATATACTAGAAGAATTGGTATATCAATCTTGTGTACTCTAAAAATAAAATAATCAGAATCAGAATCAGAATCAGCTTTATTCGCCAGGTAGGAGGACATACGAGGAATCTTTCATTGGAGCATTGTTGCTCACACTGTGCAAAACAACCAAACAAAAAATATACACACTAATATATACACACAATATATACATACTCTAAACAGAACAATAGAGAGGCATGAGTGCAATGAAGAGATCAATAAAATTATTTAAAGACGGAGCATAGTGCAAAGATTCTGGGATAAATAGTATTATGTTATTATATTACAATATGAACAGTATGAACATTATGGACAGTTCTGAAATAGAAAAAGAGAACGATGAATGAATAACAAATAAGAGAGATGTGAGAATGGGAATGATGAGTAAATGGTAAATAATAAATAATAAGTGAGATTTGAGAATAGGAATGATGAAAAATACTAAATAAGTGGAATAATAGTGGAACAGGTGCTGTAGAGAGCGTGTTACTGGGTTATGGACCAGAATTTAACCTGACACTGACGGTAAAAAGTCAACTGTTCATCAGAGAAATGGCTTGTGGGTAGAAACTGTTCCTGAATATGTTGGTTTGGGCGTACAGTGCTCAGGTTGTGAGATGGGTCTGTAGTGATGGTTCCTGTCCGTTTCCTGACTCTGGATGTTTATAAGTCGTGAACGGAGGGGAGGTTGGCACCGATGATCTTTTCTGCTGTCCTAACTGTCCGTTCTAGTCTGCTCCAGTCCTTTTTGGTGGCAGATCCAAACCAGACAGTGATGGACGAGCAGAGGACAGACTGAATGATGGCTGTGTAGAAGTGGATCAGCAGCTCCTTAGGCAGGTTGAGCTTCCTGAGCTGGCGCAGGAAGTACATCCTCTGGTGGGCCTTTTTGATGATGGTGTCTGAGTTGGGCTCCAACTTTAGGTCCTGGGATATAGTGGATCCCAGAAACCTGAAGGATTCCACAGCAGACACAGGGTTGTTGAGAATGGTGATGGGGGGAAGAGTGGAGGGTCTCTTCCTGAAGTCCACGATCATCTCTACAGTCTTGAGTGTGTTGAGCTCAAGGTTGTTCTGATTACACCAGAGAGCCAGCTGATCCACCTCCCGTCTGTAGGTTGACTCATCACCGTCCCGGATGAGGCCGATGACAGTTGTGTCGTCAGCAAACTTCAGGACAGGAGGTAGAAAAGCAGTGGGGAGAGCACACACCCCTGGGGGGCGCCTGTGCTAATAGTCCGTGTGCTGGATGTGATGTTCCCCAGTCTCACCTGCCGCCTCCTGTCAGTCAGAAAGTTGGCGACCCACTGACAAGTTGAGGCTGGCACAGTGAGCTGGGAAAGTTTGTTGCTGAGGATGTCCGGGATGATGGTGTTGAACGCTGAGCTGAAGTCCACAAACAGGATCCTTGCATAAGCCTCTGGGTAATCGAGGTGCTGCAGGATGTAATGCAGTCCCAAGTTGACTGCATCATCCACCTTTCATCACCTTTTAGCCCTGTAGGCAAACTGCAGGGCGTCCAGCAAGGGGACTGTGATGTGGGCCAACACCAGTCTTTCAAAGGACTTCATGACTACAGATGTCAGGGCGACAGGCCTGTAGTCATTTAGTCCAGAGATGGAGGGTTTTCTGGAAACTGGGATGATCGTGGAGCGTTTGAAGCAGGATGGAACTTCAGATAGCTCCAGAGATCTGTTGAAGATCTGAGTGAAGATGGGGGCCCGCTGGTCTGCACAGATTTTCAGGCAGGATGGTAACACACCGTCTGGGCCAGGAGCCTTTCTGGTCTTCTGCCTCTGGAAAAGCTGGCGCACATCCACTTCACAAATCGTGAGTGCAGGTGAGGGTCAGAGGGGGGTAGGTGACAGTGTACAGGTGGGGGAAGGTGACTGATTAAAGTGTGATTGGTGTGTGGGGGGGGGGTGTGACAGTGGTCTTTTCAAACCTACTGTAGAAGCTGTTCAGCTCGTCAGCCAGTCGTTGAGAACCAGCAGTGTTGGGGGATGGTCTCCTGTAGTTAGTGAGAGTCTCCAGGCCTCTCCACACTGACCGAGGATGGTTGTTTGAAAAGCTGTTTTCCAGCTTTTTAGCATAGCTCCTCTTAGCTGCTTTAATCTCTTTGGGCAGTGTGTTCCTGGCCTGGTTATACAGGACTCTGTCCCCACTTCTGAAGGCCTCCTCTTTTGACTGACGGAGCTGCCTGGGTCTTGCTGTGAACCAGGGTTTTTTGTTGTTGTATGTGCAGAAGGTTTTTGTCGGCACACACATGTCCTCACAAAAGCTGATGTAAGATGTCACAGTGTCACTTAGTTGGTCCAGATCAGTGGCTGCAGCCTCAAAAACACTCCAATCAGTACAGTCAAAGCAGGCCTGTAAATCCAGCTTTGACTTGTTGGTCCATCTTTTCACCCTCTTTACAACAGCTTTAACAGATTTTAGTTTTTGCCTGTATGTCGGAACAAGATGAACCAGATAGTGATCAGAGAGTCCCAAGGCTGCACGTGGGACAGAGCGAATATTAGTCCTTTAATGTAGTATAGCAGTGGTCCAGTATATTAGTGTCCCTGGTGGGACACTTAATATGCTGCCTATACTTTGGGAGTTCGTGGCAGAGATTTGCTCTGTTGAAGTCACCAAGAACAATTAGCAGGGAGTCAGGATGTTTTTTTTTAATCCCGGGAGGAGAAGTGCGTTGTCCGGAATGCGCGGAGTGAGCCAGGATTCGGTAAAGCAGAGGGCGGCAGATCTGCAGAAGTCCGAGTTAGTTCTAGTAAGGAGCAGCAGTTCATCCATTTTGTTGGCCAGAGAGCGGACATTCGCCAGGTGGATAGAGGGGAGCGCGGTGCGAAAGGAAGACAACGGTATTGACTTTGGGCAAAAAAACAGTTATTCAGGCATAATCCCAGTGTTTCAGCTCTTCAGTCATTTTAAATAATTTGTTTTATCAATATTGTCATATTAATTAATTAGGTTGAAAAAGTTATTCCATTCAATTCAATTTTATTTACATATCACCAAATCAAAACAACAGTTATCTCACAGCGCTTTTCATAAAAAAAAACAATTATTTCTTTGTTGCACTGCTTAGCTATGTGCTTTTTTCTTGCTCTACGTCATACTTCCTTCTCTCTGCAGTAGTATATGTAGAGGCCTGACACTCTGTATATGCTCAACGTACTTTAACCCTGGGCCTTGTCCCTTGTTCCTGCCATACTTTTCCTGCTACACCGCCTTCTGTTAACTGCCCCGTACTTCACATCCTCCCTGTTGAACATCTGTACAGCACTTTGCTGTCTGGACTGTAAAGTGTACTTTACCGTCTGGATGGCGGAGCACATAGAAATGTTCGTATGGTCTTCGATCTGTGATGACCCCATCGTTGAACGATGACTATGTATGTATGTGGGTCTTTTTAACAATTCAGCATGCACATATGATGTAAAATCTCACATCTGTAAAGTAAAAAGCAAACTAACAGCAACCTGTGTGCTTTTACATAGTACAGAAACCATTCCCCATTCACACACTGTGGTTGAGGGTGCGTCCAAGGTGCTCATCAAACACTCACACACCGATGGCGCAGCATCAGGGGAAGCTCAGGGTTCAGTGTCTTGCCCAAGGACACTTCAACATGGGACTGCAGGGCCAGGGATTGAACCACCGACCTTCCAATTGGCAGGCAACCACTCTACCATAAGCCACAGCCGCCCCTATGACATGCCACAGCCGCCCCTATGACAAGCCACAGCCGCCCCTATGACAAGCCACAGTCTGTGCCAAAAAGTCATCATCCGCTGTCTACCCTTCATGCTAATGATGCATTGCGTCATATTTTAATTGTGATCTTTTTTGAGTAGAATCTGAATCTGCATTTATTACTGTCATAGACCAAGAATTCAAGGAACACAGAAGCACAGGGTTTATTTTCCCCAAAACAAACATTAACAAAGCAAATAAAGTAAAGGGTCATAGGGCTCTTAAAAAGGTCAACAAAACATAACTCTATTGAAAAATATGGTTAACAAAACCAAAATGGTAACTCAATTATCAATCTACCGTTTATTGTGCCATTATGTGACTGCAACTTAAAAAACTAAACTTGTGGTAATGATGCGGGTGAGTGTGTACAACCTTAAACCATCACCATTGTGTGGCTGTAGCTACCACACTAACACTACTAATAGACACACACAACAATGACACAATAAAATGCTAACTACACACACAAAGCAACAGTAAAGGAATATAAATGCAGAAATGGCCACGATAGGAAATATATTTAACTCTAATGGTAAGTGATTATTGTCAGGCAGATGGCCGCCCACCAGAAGCCAGGTTCTCTCTTAGGTTTCTGCCTGTTAAAAGGAAGTTTTTCCTCGCCGCTGTGTGCAATTGCTCTAGGCGGAGGTGTTGGGTGTCTGTAAATTATGGAGTGAAATCTATTCTATCTGTAAAGTGTCCTGAGATTAAATCTGTTATGATTTGACAACATGAATTGAATTGAAAACGGCACCAGTGCCCGGAGGTCCCCAATTCCCGGCGGAAAACTGTTGTTTAGGCATCCTCTCCAGCCCCACCTTCTTATCCAAATATGGTCACTTCCGGCTTCAAAACAATCCACAAACCAATGGATGATGTCACTGATTTGCAGTCTATAACCTTGCTTCACTGATGACTTATACTTTAGCAGGCATCCAGAAAGTGAGACAGGGATTTCAGTTCTGGAGTTCCATCTCACTTACCTTTGATTTCCACCAACTGCGGATTGGCCCCGCTGCATGTTGGCTCCATGTTCCGCCATCCATCAATAATCCACCAGGTCAGACTTGTTGCGGAACAGCCGCAGCCATGACTGACAGCTGAAGCACAAGGACCCACGAGCTCTTGCAAATTCACGGGGTGATCGCTTGAAATAACAGGATGTAGTTTCTATGAACAGAACTACAAAACCTCTTACCTGTTGACTTCAGGGCTGTCTCTGCCCATTATATTTTCAAGGTGTTGTTTAGGGAAATATGATCCGCCATGAGCACAGTGTGTTTTATTTTGAAAATTAACCGGATGTTTTAATTTATTTCTATGCTTTGACTTCCTGGTCCGCTCAATCTGCCGTGTGCTGAAACGAATGTGGTAACAGGATGTAGCTTTGTCATGTATAGTTCTTTATTGTGCTTGCATAACAAATCTAACCGGATCGAATGCATACAGTGTAACAAAAACATTACATCACACTCTCAGGTGTGAAAAGGTCCTTAATTCCAATAAACTTTTTAAATTCTTGTTTTTCTAAATGGAGTTTGGATCAATCAGGGCTATACTGTGCAGAAGCATCTCAAGACACACAGCATCACGTTTATCACTCAAATTGCGCCATTTGCACAGCATTGTGCAAACTTTGCATTGACTTTGAATGCAATCAAAGGAATATATTCACATTCCTGGTCTAAAAGCATGAGCCGTTCTCTGTGGGAAAATGACCCTGTTTTAGAGTGCAGCCTTGATGTGGAGCTGCAGTTGGAGGCTTTTAGTGTTTTGTTGGTCAGACGTGAAAACAGTGGAGGTGAAAGCAGGTAAGGCAGTGCTGACGCTGAGAGCTTTTAATCTCCATTAAGGCTGCATAATGCCACATTTCAGATCTGATTTGATTTGACGCCTCTCGCCTCGGCCCTAATCACCTGCCCACGCAGGAATGCTGACATTACTCCCCACCGAGCCCCATAGCAGCAGCTCGAAAAGCTGGAATGGCTTTCTATTGAACCATGCTGGATCTACTCTGAGAAATGTTACAAAGCTCTGGCTGTATGAAATGAGTTTAAGAAAAGGAAATATGGGCTAAAAAAACAATTAAGTAGGAACGGGGGGGGGGGTTACAGAAAGCATGAATACATCTTTGATTGAGTCAGTAAATAAATACTGTCTGTAGTAAATATGCAAATGCATGAGTAAGTTGGTGTGTAGCATAAGTAATAAATGGTGTATGAATGATTAAATATAAGCAAAAATGGATAAAAAGGGAATTGATAAATAAAATTAAACACTATGTTTATCA
This sequence comes from Etheostoma cragini, assembly GCF_013103735.1. NCBI lineage: Eukaryota > Metazoa > Chordata > Actinopteri > Perciformes > Percidae > Etheostoma > Etheostoma cragini. Next base: position 5,999,514 of record NC_048412.1, read on the forward strand.
ACTCAATTGTTGAGTTACGTACAAATAAATGAATGAATAAACGGATGTCAAATGATTACAGTTAATTGTAAATAAAAAAATACGGTAAATAATACAGTTGATAAATGTGAAAACATGAATGTATTTATAAATAAATACATTACAAATGAAGAAAAATCTGAACCCATAATGGAGTACATTATTACCAATGCATGAATGATTGGAATGAGTGGAAGAACAAAGTTGATGTATGTTAATTTTCTACAATGTATTTATATTATATATAATGAGTGTGTCAATACACATATGAATTTATAAATGAATGCATGAAGTATGTGAAAGTCAATATAAATAAATAAAGGAATGGATGGATTCTATGTACTGTCACTATTGAATTAAGGGAAAATACCCCAAAAATGATCTTAAAATATAAATAAATAAAAGACTAAGAATTGAAAGCGATGGATAATTTAATATTTTAGTCTGTTATTAAAGCAAATGAATCAACAAACGGAAAATCAAGAAATAAAAACATTAATTTAAAACTTGAAAATTTATGCAAATGAGGAAAAAAATACACAAATAGAAGAATAACTGAAAAACTATGGATAGTTGGGAACATTAATCTTTACTAAAAGGGGTTAAAAGGGAATGAATGAGCACAAATTGATGCACTACAGTTCCAGCTGGCATATAACCCAGAAACACTGGTCAAAAATGAGGGGGGGTGTTCAGATGTTAGGCAGGTCGGATGTTTTACCCTTCACACTGACTATTGTGCTTGTTAACAATCAGCAGCAGAGATTAGGTAAACAGCAAAACACAAGACCGTCATTGTGAAGCCAGCCAGCCTGAGAGGAGAAGATGCAGGGGGGGGGAGATGAAAGGAGGAGGAGAGGAGGTCCTTGTCCTTAGGAGAATAAACACAATGACTACATCTGAGGAAGCAATATGGCTCGGGTAAACAGGATTTTGAATAAAGAAAACAAGCGTCTGTCTTAGCTCGCCTCGCTGTTCACAGACACATGATATGAAGTGAAAGAGAGAGAGAGAGAGACAGGGACAGTTTTAGCCTGCTATATCAGGGTTTGCTGGTAGGAAAAAAAGGTGGGCAACCTGGGCAGTGGGTAGTCTCGCATTGCCAGACCTTCCTCCATAGTGCTGCGGAGGAGGGTCTGGCGAGTCCACACAGCAGTCAGTGATGGGAGAAAAACATGCTCTGGTTTATTGGCATTTCTTTAAACCAATCACAATCATCTTGGCCGGCACTAAGCGCCGGACGGCGCCCTGGTGTCGCTTCCAGAAAAGCCTCAGGACGGAACTTGTTTTGGTGGAACGTTTGTACGTTCAAAGGTTTTTTAAGTCTGATTGGACAGATAGTCTAGCTGGCTGTCTAAATTTACCTTGCAGAGATCTGAGGAGCTGTTAGCCATGGTCCTCAGAAATCCACCGCAGGTTAGTATTCCAACACAAAGAAAGCACAAGGTAACGGATATCCGGCTGTAAGAGTTGGTGACAGAGTCAAGATCAGATGGGAGCTCCTGCCATTGTACCATCAGGCTTTTCCAGACTGACTGTTTGTCTGTGTAAGGGTTTCTTGAATAACTCAAATGCAGAAGATTAATTTCCCAATTGGGATTACTGAAGTGGTATAATATTCAATTTATTTTAAGAATAATTTGAAGCAGGGAAATTGAGAGGTCTAGTTTATTATTTGTATTATTCCATGTATTCATATTAAGCTATGTATAAAAATGCATTATTCTGAAAATAGAGAAAAGATGTGTACCAGATAGCTATTAGCCAAGTTCTATCTGTAGTCCCTGTGCAGGTGGAAGGAAACAATAAAAGCTGAACAAGTTTGCTGCTACCCTATGATGAGTCAGTGGAAGGCAGTTTGATTTAGCCTAAAAAAGAAAATCTTTATCCAGACTTGTCCTTTAAATACATGCTATTGCCACAAATTCAAATCAGCAAAGTATACAACTCCACCATCAGCTGTGGCATATTTCCTCAAATTAGAAAATAATACACTTTGATACAACACCAGCGATGGGATGCCAAATAATGTTTTGTCAGTGTGTTCAGAACATGCTATCAGGTGCTTGGTGTTTGCCCAGTCCGGAAATGAACTCTCTGTCCAACTAAGCAGATAAACGATCCTTTGCCCAATCAGACACACACACACACACACACACACACACACACACACACACACACACACACACACACACACACACACACACACACACAAACAACTCCTACCTGACTCTCCACACGCATGGGCTTTTTGCAACACAGCATCATGCCATGTTTATCGCTCAAGTTGCGTCACAGCCAACGTCTTGCATTGACTTTGAATGTAATTGCACAATTTACAGGAACATTTTTTTTTCACTTTCTTTTGTGGCATTTCGGGCCTTTATTTTATAGGACAGCTGAAGTCATGAATGGGGAGATAGATGAGGAATGACATGCAGCAAAGGGACACTGGTCAGAGTCAAACCTGCGGCCGCTGCATCAAGAAGTACATATCTATACCCAGGCGCCCCAAAATTCATCCATTTGCCTCTGGGTTTGCTTTGGAAGCCCAGCTCGCCAAATACAGAGAAGCCCCATTGAGCCTCCTGACAAAACACACACACACACACACACACACACACACACACACACAAAATACAACCACACATGACCCCTACATGCCTCCCCTACCATTATCTCTATGGATAGACACCACCAGAGGCCAATCATCAGCACAGATATGGTTCTTTCTGTTTCTACCTCATATTCTGACTCTCAAATACCATTTGATTAAAAGCGATCAGTCATTCTAAGATTATATAGATTGGAGGCCTTAGCCTTAACAAGAGAACTTTATTAACTTTAAGCATTAGGTAATTCAGGTTTTGGTCACTTGGGGGCAGTAGCAAGCCTATCCTTACCATCATCATTTTATATAATTGTCAACATGTTAGCAAACACACACAACCACATCCAGCGGACAGAGCAACATTTGCACTCACCAGATCAAAGTAAAGGTAGCGTACAGAGGGTCTATCAGAGATTTTTCATTACAAACATAGCAGAGTTTAAGGCCTGGAAAACCTAAATGTGAGCTTAATAAAAGAGGCTTAATAAAAGAGGCTAAAACGCTCTGTAGAGCTGAGGGGTCTCCGAGTCCGTAACAATTTTCAACTTTCACATTTCATAATCATTTAATGCATTGATGATATAATTGCAAATGTCCATGTTGTTTGAGAGCTTTTACAACAACAATACTAAAGTATAAAATGCTGGAGTCAAGTTAGCAGACCCTTAACGCTCCTTAATTTAGATGATTGTTTTTAGGCATTTCCACCTTTAATGGAGAGGACAGCTAGGTGAGAAAGGAGAGGGGGGGAACATGCAGGATATTGTCATAAGTCGGACTCCAACCCTGGTCCTCTGAGTCAAGGCATACATCTCTATGTGAATGTGTGTCTGCTCTACCAACTGAGCCAATTTAAAGGAAACCTACATTTTTATAACAACTTGGGTTTTATTTTCACATCTCTGGCCATAACATTGTACTGACCAGTTGCTGAGATCTCAGAATATGGAGACGTGGCTATAAATAGGTCCAATAGGTCAAGAACCACGATAAGTTAGATGATCAGACAGGTTGGAAACAAACCCCCAGGTTAGCCAAACGGTAAAATGATTACCCAAACTGTCTGTTGTAAACTTCCGTCGCTCCCCAATGTGAGTCGAGTGCAGATTTGAGTTGCGCATGCTTCACTTTGCAACAAGTAGCCAACAAAATGCTAACAAGAGACTTCTGTAATGTCAGTACAGTAGAAATTGACCTACTTAACAAAGTTGGTTCACTGCTGGCTACAAGCTAGCATCAAACACAACAAAGTTTGTCAGTTGAATGGTGTTTTGAGCTAACGTTGGCAATGAAACTATCATATATAGCTAAACGTTTTTGAAATGACTGCTAGCTTAGCTACAAACTAGCAATGAAACACAACAAAGGCTGTCACTGGAATGGCGTTTGAGCTCACGTTAGCTATAAAACAATCATAGATAGCTCAACGTTTTTAAAGTGATTTACATCTTTTGTCATTTTTTGTAATGAGAAAACTTTATTATTAACGCCGTAAACCGTTTAAATCTTAGCATGCACAACTTAAATCTGGACTCAAATCTCCCACAGTTTACAGGCTCATGCTTCAACTTTAACCTACTGTACTTACATTGTGTGTCTGACTGTCCATTGTAGCTGTGAATGAAGCAGTAGCTTATCTTCATATATATGTTACAATAGACCGTAGTTTGCCTTTAGGAAGAGACAAAAAATATAATACAAACATTTTGTTAATATTTAAGCACTACTAGAGAGCACAGTCTGCATCATACGGCAATCTGTGGGATCAACTAGACTTTTAGATTAGCTTAGTGTAAATATATAGGTTTTATTAATTCAATATATTATGTAATAAAAAAAAAAACTGGTTTCTCTTTTAGACTTCTACACTTATAAATGTTATTATACTGTATATATAGATATAATTTAATATGCAGAAAACATTCGCATATTTACATACTTCCCAACACACATGGTGTTATGTGAGGTTTAAAAATCTCCCCAGACCCTTTATTCTTTTAGTTTGAAAAAAAGCATCCAAGATGAAAACCTGCCGTGTATCTTTAATGGTAACTCCACCAGTTTTATGCTTCAAGAGTTACAACAATTGAGTTTACAAGTTTACTACTTGATATGTTAAAACGTAGTATGAAGCCAGAGGGAGCTGTATAAAGTCTGATAAATTTCCTCAAGTGATGTCACTTGAGTCAGCGTCAGTTAGGGCTGACAACAAGTTTGAAAATGAATAAAAATATGGAGGCGAGGAGTTTGAAAGAAGAAAGCTTACCAGACCTAGGTAACTGACTGAGGATTTCTGTGTGAGGCCAGCAACTTGAGGATACATTTGCCGCTACTAGTTAAAGGGTAACTACCCTTTTTTTCAACCTGGTTGTTGATTTTGTGTCTAAGTGACGGATGGGAACAACACTCTTTGACATGTGTCCAGGATTAAGCAAGATCGCTGCAGTCGGCAGCGGCGAAACGAGCTACAATGTAGGTTAATAGGGCAATTGTCTAGCTTGTTTTGCCACTGACAGGCTCAGAATATTACTGACAACATTGTGGAGAGGATTTCTAAGTAGGACAACCTTTATGTTAAAGAGTAAGATCCTTTTTTAAAACATAAAAACATCTGCGTACTTTAGCAATGTTTAGCTACATGGCACTATATCTTGTGGAGAACCAGAGACTGGTGAGCTTTTTCGATCATGGAGATGTAAGAGATTACTTGCTCAACCATAGTTGTTGGTTGCATGGGTGGTAAGTTTCAGTGTTAGTGTTGTACGCTAGTGTGGCACGTACAATTGCACAAATCCACAAACCCTCCTAGGATTGTGTAGAAACAAAGCCCAGGCTTGTCTCCCTTTTTGGTTTCTGCAACCAATTGCACACTACTATTTGACATTTTGGCTACAGTGTGGTATAAACTGAGCTGACTCTTTTGTGAACTTGGCTTTGTTTCGCCCTTCAGGTAGACGTTCCCATAGTGCCACAATGATACAAGAAAACTATGAAATGGCATCCTTCAATTCTGTTGCTAGCACTGGAAACACTTATGGAGAAAGTGCTGAATATACTCTCCTCCAACTTTAGCATCAGCTTTCAATACCCAAACTCTCCATTTGTCTTATGCCAGTATGTTCCATATAATCTGACATGGTTTTTGTATACTGTACATACGAGTGCTGTGTGCTGTTTAATGTGATCAGACAAAAAGTGGCAGCTTGGCTGTCGTCCCTAGCAGTAAGAGCTGCACATTTATGTGCAAATGCATTGTATTTGCCCATGTGAATTCCCCCTGGTGATTTTATTCATTGAAAATTGAATCCTTTGAGGTTTGTGACGGCTGTCGTCAGCACCTACCGTCTGAGCTATTCATAGGCCCTTTAGAAAGCTTGGTGCTATCAAAAACAGTTTGTTCATAACTCACAGCAACATCAAATGCTTGGCAACTTTCATCATCTCCTATCTTTGCTCTTCTCTGTGCTGGCTGAAGCTTAAGGAGCTGTCAATAAGCAACCTCGTAGAGCAATTAATGTGAATAGTTTAACCTTTCATTTCAGCTTCCTAGAGAAATCATTGTGACTTCATAACCCGGGTCATCAATAAAGACTCAGCTCATGAGCCATTTCAGAAAGGTTAATAAGTATAACCCTCTTTTCCCTATATCTCCTTTTTGAAATCCTGAGCCCATCTGATCCCTGCACTGCACTTGAATGAATGCCTGCCTCCATCTACGTCTATTTGTTTTCATTAAACATGTCTTTTATAAGCCTGCGTTCCCTCATAAAAATTGATCGTTCTGGTCACTAGGTAGGGTCTTACTGCATCAAATACATTCTTTTTAATGAGGCTACAGGGGACCAAATAGGGGGACTGGCAATCCGTGGTGTCCTCCAACTTGTGCATTGACAGCACTTCATCTGTGCTCTCTGCTGAACGGATCAAAGGACAGCTATGGAACTTTCAGACAAACAAACCCAGGATGCAAGGAGCCCCAGGATCTAAACTCCGTCTTACATATATGATGGACAATTCTGCGCCTCACGAGTTATGCATTGTGGTAAGGTTCAGTGCCAATAATAATAATAATAATAATTAATTAATTATCACAAAAAAGCAATAGCACAATAAAACGTGCAGGAAGTAGTATTTTATGGAGCAAGGCGTTAAGTAAGGGAGTAAAATTTGGGGCACTTTGTACTGTATGTAATATGTATATAACTTAACCCTTAACTCAACCCTAACTTTAACCAAATGTTTTAGGTTAGTAGCATGCAGCTAGAAAAAATATTTTTAATTTAAAGAAATATCAGTCTTGCATAACTCCTCAAATAATTAAACAATAATAATGAAATCACTTAGTGAAATGTGACATTTTAAGCATTCAAGTTTTGTAGTTACAAGTTTTTTTTGTAATTCAGAATGCTGTAGCATACCCTCTTTTTAGGTTTTTTTCCTACCAATTTATTGTTGCACTTACCATTGGGCACTTAATAATGCTAAATATAATATTAATACTAAAATATTTCAAAGGGGGTACATTATTGAAAAAGGTTTATTGTGCTCATTGTGCTTTGTGGCTTTTCCCCTTACCTTTATTGTGTGTATAGAAAGCCCGAAGTCCCCCCCCCAACAGAACAACTGCTCTAAACAGCGCTTTTACTTCCGTGACAAACGTGCGTCACTTTGTAACACGTTACAATGCTTGTCTAGCTGTTAATGTGTCACGCCCTCATACTCTTTTTCTGACCGGTTAGATGGAACAGAAGTGAGAAACTGAGAGCTCAACACACAGGATGAAAAGAGGAGCTGCAGCAATGTGCAAAACAAAACATATAACAAAAATGAAGTGTTTTTTGAAAATGAAAACCATATAAACCTATTCTGGTACGAATATACTATGAACTACTACAAACTACTATTTCTAGTAACTATTACATCATCTTTTATTATGACTGTTATTGCCACTATTCATTACACCCCCAACCGGCCCCGTCGGACACCGTCTACCAAGAGCCTGGGTCTGACGAGGTTTCTTCCTAAAAGGGAGTTTGTCCTCGCCACTGTTGCACTAAATGCTAGCTCTTGGGGGAATTGCTAACAGTTGGGTCCTTGTAAATTATAGAGTGTGATCTAGACCTACGCTATCTGTAAAGTGTCTTGAATTTCCCTCTAAATTATTACCTAAATAGGAGCATAACATGAGCACTTTAAGAACCATTGTTCTAAGCTGGCCTTCCACTGGAGAAAACGTGATGCAGTGCCAAATAGGCTGCCCTATATGCTAAAAAAGGGTTTGCAACAGTTTCACCTTGAACGTACACACTGATAGGGGCTATTTTGTGTTTGGTTCATGTTGTCAGTGTGTTGTAACTGTTAGCTTTGAATACTTGTATTGTGTAACAAGATTTATGGTAATCTTCACATTCACAGGTGAAATCACGGGTTGCCCTTACTCTGGATTTGAATATCGTTTAACTGTAATTGGTTCTAATTTTAAAAGTCGGTTTCTGCCGTCCAATGCGTGCATTGGATCGTTAGAACAAAAAAAACAAAAAAACATTGCATTAGACACCTGCTACTGTGAAAGACTAATTCAATTAAATTGTATTTATAGCATCAATTCATAACAAGAGTTTTCTAGAGACACTTTACAGATAGAGTAGGGTTAGAACACATTCAATAACTACAGGCAGAGACCACAGGAAGACACTCTATTGGAGCCTGATGCTCACTGATGTATCAACTGCTGGTGGCTGCTCATTTTGGGATCTTGTGATTCATTAGCTCACACCTCTTTGTAAGAATCATGTATAAATAACCAGGCATATATAAATACCCAGGCACATTGTGATGTTTGTTCCATACAACACTATAACCCACACAGCGGATAAGACTCATGTTTTGAGTCAATAGGTCAGTAGTTGTTGGCTATGAATCCAAAATGTTTGCTCCAGTATTGACAGCTGTCAAAAACACCCCACTGTGTTCTGTTACAACTCCGTCCACTGCGTTGTGAGCGAGGGACCAGCTGAGCTACAAAATATAAAAAAGCACCAGCCAGTTTAATGTGGATGTGTTGGAGTCAGAGACATCTTGCACAGATGATCAGTATGCGGGAAAATGTTGAAAGTAGATCCGACCAGACAATCTGATTTATCAACTAGTCATTTAGAACGTGCTCAAATCAGCCTGATGGCACACCCAGAGCCACCTGGCGCATCGCTTCAAATATCACTCTGCTATTTCTGTGTCAACTTTGAGTTGAATTGATAAACGTTTGTATTGTATAAGTAATTATATTGTGATTCATCAGATTAAACAACTTATTTGTTACACCACTCTAAAGTTAACGTTCACTTGAAATGTTTTGGGTCAACAGTGTCGGTGATGGCGCTATCTAGAAAATAGCCGTTAAATTTGATTTCCGCAGACTTAGAGGAGCTAAATCTGCCGATGGGAAAAAGGGTATTTCAGAAGATATCTTAATTCCAAAAAGACTGAGCTAGCAAAGCAGTTTGGTGTTTATATATGTGGTATTTATTTAGTTTGGGAAATCCCACCAGCTCTACTAAAATAACGTTAGCTTATGTTGCCTGGCTGACTAGACAGGGAGGAACTAGAAATTGTCTTGTTGCTCTTTTTTTATTTGAGAGCGAATTGCCCCACATCATGAATACAGTTTGATTATAACTTTTATTATGTTGGTAACTGTTAGGACACTAGGACCGAGGTTGGTAAGCATCACTGAAGTGCCAATAAAATCTTGTGTAATATTGTGTAAATCAAACATATACTTTTAGAACCACAACAATGGCGCTTTTCCATTTGTGGTAGTGAACATGACATACATAATTCACCATGTTTTTAAGTGCGGTTCCACACACCTTTTGATTAGACATGTAATTTCCTGCCCTCAGTCATCGCAGGTAATGTTAACTGTTCGGGGAGCACGGTCCCTTTAAATGTTGGGAATGTGTGATGACGTGGGACGTACGGGTTTGGCATTATGCTCAGTGCCTTATTCTGTTTATATGTTTTTCCCTGTGAAATAAACGGGCCACGCAATTTTGTGTTCAACGTGAGAAATTGTCTCCTGCACCTTGCTGCAATTTCCACACCTGCTTGACTCGTCCGCGGTGCCCCGTCCTCCGGCGTTATGGAGCAATCCAAAAGTAATGTAACTAGTAGTGTAACTAGTTATTTTCAGCAGTGAGTAATACAGTAAAGTAAGGCATTACCTTTTTCTAAAGTAACTAGTAATGTGTAATCTATTACGTTTGTGAGGAAATACCCCAACACTGGTGCCAACACAACCCATAGTCATCATGTTGTTGCGACATATAGTTTAAGATTACAAATGTATACATTGCATTGCACATTTGTGGTGTGTTTTCTGTCTCTTTGGTTATTTTTCTGCACTACTGCCTGTGCATTCAACACATGTTAACTCTCAAAATTCAAAGACACAATTTTTTATGTTACCCATTTAACCAGGACATGATTCTTTTGCAATTTATTTAACAAACCTTGTGCTTGGGTTAGTCAAATAGATGATTGGAACACAGCCGGGGGGGGGACACTGTCACAGGGTGCAGAGGAAGAAGACCGGGATGTCCGGGAGGGTTTGATGCGCTACTTGAAAAGCTAAATAAAAACTTTTCTTTGATAACTTGTCTTGTTTTTTTAAAGTAACAGTGTGCAATATTGGAAACGACATAAACCACAGTGTGGTACAGTGTCCTCTTGTTGGAAGCAAATTAGGTTGTTATTTTCTTAATAATGATGCATTTCAGTGAAGTACCTGAGGCCTTGGATAGGGGTAATTTATGGCTTCCTTGGAGGAGCAAACAGTAACATGTAGGCAAAAAAGGCAGCTGATCATTATTCATCTTTCTGTGCCTTCTCAAACTCGTCCCCACAGATTGCAGATACAGATACAGTCTGCTTCATTTTGCTGAGCTTTCAACTTAAGTGGAGCATGGCAGAAAGATTAATACTGTAAAAACAAAGTTTTTTTTGGGGGGGGGGGGATTAAATGACAAGACGCAATTTTCCACCCTGCTGGCTTGGTACTGCGGTGGTTGAGGAGGCAGACGGCAAGGCGGGGAGGGTTGGGCGGCAGTGAGGGGGAGGCAGGGAGATTATACTTTCCCTTCTGTGGTGTTGAGTTGGGGGTAGCCGGGCTCCGTGTGAACAGCCGAAGAATAGTAGAAAATAGACCTCCCACCAGTCACCACATCTAAACTCTGCTAAAGTTTTATATCAAAGTAGATTTGATTCATACCTTGAATGAACTGAAAACCTGCCGTTCACGAAAAAGTGTCAAATGGATTTTGGTAAGGGTTCAGGTGAATGACCCATTCTCATATCATAGTGTGTTTTAATGATATGACCATTATTTTTGTCTGGTTAGTGGACTAGATCTTAACAAAGCAAGATAAATCAGGTTCATTCCACCAACAACTGTATTTGTTGTTTTGGGACACTTGGTAACAAATAAAGAAGTGTTGACATAGTGTTAAGGTTTCAGAGGAAGTAAGACCCAAATGCAGAAACGGACAGGCAGTGTGAGCTTTAAGGATTTAATAATAAAGTCCATACTAAACAAAAGGTTTCCAGAGAACAGAAGGAAATCAAAACCGCTACAAGCAGAATCCCCAAAATAGGAATAGGCAAAACACAGAACAGTGGCAAGCAATCCACTGACGAGGACAAACAAGAAACGAGACTTCAAAACAAAACAGGAAACAGAAACATACAACCATGACACTTAGCTGAAACATTGCAAACATAATTCAATATACAGTACTCATTGATGGTAAGGGTATAGGGAGCACCAGTGTCAAATGGCCTCCAGTGCATGTTCCTTTGCCCTCCCTTTACTGTAGACCAGGGGTGCCCGGATGCTTCCCCTTCAAGGGCCAAAAATTAATCAGGGTGGAGGGCCGCGGGCCAAAACTAAACGTTCAAGTCGTGGACCTTTAAATTGAAATGTTTTGTGTATTTGGATATCATAAATTTGAAGTTGAACACATGTTAAGGAACAATAAAATACAAATTCATTCAAGTAGTAAACAATATTTATTTATACAAATAGTTTTGATTAATCATTACATTACTATCCTGTCAAATCTGACTGCTATACACAGGGGATATACTGTCATGTTCATCAGCCACATACAGTACATTCAAAGTTTGACAAAGTCTGTTTAAGTTTATCACTTGAATATCACTGGGAGACATAAAGCCTGTCTTTGCTTTTAAAAAGTCCATATCAGGTTCCAGCTGACTTACTGACAGAGTGAGAATGTCATGGAGGTGAGAGTCAGACAGTGAGTTTCTCAGTTTGCTCTGGTTCAGATTCATTAGACTGAAAGTCCGCATCACCTGTGCATGTAGTGCAGATCTTTCCGTACCTGGTTTCTGGAACACATCTGCAAAACTCCTTGTTTTGGAGTTCTGAATCACACTGAAGTTGAAGTAGTTCCATCTGAATCTCATCACTGACTGTGTCCACATCAATAGAAAAGGGTTGAGAAAACAGCTAAAAAGCCTGTTGCATTTTCTTTGAAATCTACAAAGCAGCTGTCAACAAGATTGCTGAGGATTTCCTTGTACTTGGGGAAGTGTTCTTCCATCAACCCGACTTCTTTAAAGCTGGGAAAATGTGCCAAACTCCTTTAATGTAGACACTAAGGCAAAAAAGAACAGTATAAGATGCAAGAACAAAGGCTGATGTGTTGGTCATTAAATAGGCTAAATGCACATTAGACCTTACTTTACTTTGTTACTCTGAACAGTATAAATTACAGTAATCTGTAGCCTATTTTGTATCTCTTTACCATAAACACTGCACACAATAACATTATGCTTAATAATGATCCCATTGTATTATATAATTTGAATTGCAATTAGACCTCACCTGCAATTAGGCCTTGGAGTTTTTAGGCTTCAAAAACAAGAGTTTTTACTTGGCTGATTACCTGGTCCTTCCCTTAGAGCTGAAGATTCAGAGTATTAAGCAGCTCTGTAATGTCCACCAGAAAAACCAGGTGTGTGATCCATTGCTTGTCTGAGGGCACTTGAATGTGGCTTTTCATTCTGGCTCGAAACTCCCTGATCACATCACGCAACTCAAGAAAAGCGCTGTAAAACTTTCCCTCTGCTCAGCCAGGACTTTTGAAACACAAAAACATATTTTTGCATAATGTGTGTACAAACTATTTTATACAGCATATGTATATACAGTGAGGAAACTAATTATTTGAACACCCTGCTATTTTGCAAGTTCTCCCACTTAGAATTCATGGAGGGGTCTGAAATTGTCATCGTAGTTGTATGTCCACTGTGTGAGACATAATCTAAAAAAGTAAATCCAGAAATCACAATGTATGATGTTTTACCTATGTATTTGTGTGATACAGCTGTAAATAAGTATTTGAACACCTGAGAAAATCAATGTTAATATTTGGTACAGTAGCCTTTGTAATTACAGAGGTCAAACGTTTCCTGTAGTTTTTCACCAGTTTTGCAAACACTGCAGAAGGGATTTTGGCCCACTCCTCCACACAGATCTTCTCTAGATCAGTCAGGTTCCTGGGCTGTCGCTGAGAAACACAGAGTTTGAGATCCCTACAAAGATTCTCTATTGGGTTCAGGTCTGGAGACTGGCTAGGCCACGCCAGAACCTTGATCTGCTTCTTACAGAGCCACTCCTTGGTTATGCTCGCTGTGTTCTTTGGGTCATTGTCATTTTGGAAGACCCAGCCTCGACCCATCTTCAATGCTCTTACTGAGGGAAGGAGGTTGTTCCCCAAAATCTCGCAAAATACATGGCCCCGGTCATCCTCTCCTTAATACAGTGCAGTCGCCCTGTCCCATGTGCAGAAAAACACACCCAAAGCACGATACTACCACCCCCATTCTTCACAGTAGGGATGGTGTCCTTGGGATGGTACTCATCAGTCTTCTTCCTCCAAACACGGCTAGTGGAATCAGGACCAAAAAGTTCTATTTTGGTATCATCTGACCACATGACCTTCTCCCATGACTCCTCTGGATCATCCAAATGGTCATTGGCAAACTTAAGATGGGCCTTGACATGTGCTGGTTTAAGCAGGGGAACCTTCCATGCCATGCATGAGTTCAAACCATGACGTCTTATGGCGTTTTTCCACTGCTGGTAACAGCTCGACTCGACACGCCTTGACTCGCCTCTACTCGACTCGACCCATTCTACGTTCGTTTCCCATTGCAAAATGAGTAACGTCTCAGCGTGGCTGGTCACCATAGCTACGCGTGATGATGTAATTTTCAACGCAACACACAACAGCACGTCGGCTACTCGCCACAGCCAGAAGAAAAGTTTTGTTTCAAAAGAAGCTGAAGGAAGCAACATAAATCACCGCTAAAAAAAACAGGAGTTTGGGAATACTAATGTGTTAGGGGCCTCGGTCAGTATTTACTAACGCTATACGCTAGCGTTATATAAAGTACATGAACTTTAGCAACCATGATTACACATCAACATGTGTGATGTTTGTGTTTCAGAGCATTCATGCTATGCAAAACCGCCGCTGCAGACCGTCTGGTGGGCGACGTCCGACCGGGGAAATCTCTGGTTGCGACCTGCTGGACGTTGTATAATCTTTATGAGAGTCATGGAGAGACTTATGACAACGAGTGGGATGCATCTGGGCCAGCAGAGCCGGGGGGGGACACTGTCACAGGGTGCAGAGGAAGAAGACCGGGATGTCCGGGAGGGTTTGATGCGCTACTTGAAAAGCTAAATAAAAACTTTTCTTTGATAACTTGTCTTGTTTTTTTAAGGTAACAGTGTGCAATATTGGAAACGACATAAAGCCATTAACAGCCCTTAATATTGAACAGTTGAAAAGTGAGAATAGTGAAGAGAGTAGATAATCTGTTGGTGTCGGTGTCTGGCTAGATTTAATTTTTAAATGTCCATTTGTTTCGGACACACACTCCGCACTCCTGTTTGCTAACAACGCAGTGATCCGACCAACCAGCAGTCTGCAGGTTTCCATGTCACCTTTTGGGCTTGCCTCAGCTCGCTTGGAACCTTGACTGAGGTAGTACTAAAAAAAGTCCCTGGTAGCAGGTCCCAGGGACTTTTTTTTAGGGATGAGCGAGTACAGCATTATCTGTATCTGTATCTGTATCTGTTTACCACATGAATTATCTGTATCCGTATCCTTACTCGGACTGGGCGGGGCCTAAACCGGAAGTGGTCAGATTTAACCCGGAAGTTGGTCGGGTTCTCTTGAAATGTTAGGGGCTTTAACCGGTTTGTTATTTAAGCATGCAATTGATATGAGTTGATCAAAAATTGTTATATTTATTGCTGATTTGAAAACTATTTACAT
>NC_048412.1:6014613-6016658 GCF_013103735.1 Etheostoma cragini
GGGGGGGGGGGGCGCTGTGTTTATCACAGAACGCTGCGCGGCCAGTTGAGAAGTTGTATTCAATCCGAGCACGTATATTGACTCATATTAGCCTACTCGAATAATACTTGTACTCTGCAAAAGTGCTTTATCCGTACCGGAAACTCGTTTCAGCCGGGTACTCGGATCACCCCTACTTTTTTTTGTAATGGAAAACCAAAAAAGGCGAGTAGAGTCGAGGCGAGTCGAGTAGATACCACACAGTGGAAAATTGCCATTAGTGTATTACCAATAGTGACCTTGGAAACGGTGGTCCCAGCTCTTTTCAGGTCATTGACCAGCTCCTCTTGTGTAGTTCTGAGCTGATTTCTCACTTTTCTTAGGATCATTGAGACCCCACGAGGTGAGATCTTGCATGGAGCCCCAGTCCAAGGGAGACTGACAGTCATGTTTAGATTCTTCCATTTTCTAATGATGTGTTGCTCCAACAGTGGACACTTTTTCACCAAGCTGCTTGGCAATTTCCCCGTAGCCCTTTCCAGCCTTGTGGAGGTGTACAATTTTATCTCTAGTGTCTTTGGACAGCTCTTTGGTCTTGGCCATGTTAGTAGTTGGATTCTTACAGATTGAATGGGGTGGACAGGTGTCTTTATGCAGCAAACGACGAGAGGAGATCTCCTGGATCCCCAAACAATGAACTGATGTTCTGCTGGATCGTGGCATCACCCCAGCTCCAGGCCTCCCTTTCTGCTGGCATTCACCACAGAAATACCTGCTTCTCAACTACTCCCAACTGAAATTTTGTTTAGACAGGATGTACTAAGAGCCCTGTCCCTCTACAACTTAAAATGTTGGGTCATATTACAAAATCTATACTGCAGATGGTAACACTTTATAACAATGGTACATGCATTATCAGGGATTTATGCAGGACTTCATGCATGAAAAAGCATAAATTCACTTATTCATCATGAACTATCAGTAATGTACAGAGACTAACAGTATATAATGTATGACAGTGCATCCACAATGCATTAATTAATAAGTCAATTAAGGTATTTGAATCATCATGATTATTAAATGTTTTAATGATCATGTCCTGACCATCCACAGTAGTGTACATACATTCTGAAGAATTGTTGTGTTGTAGTGTTGTAATCATGGTTAAATAAACATAACTTCTTCATTACTACGTAGTGTGTGGCCCCTCAAATGTTCGATCTTTTGATTGATAAATCATATCTTATTAATCAATTTTAAAGATGGACCAAGTGATGTCCTGACTTAATTTAAAGGGCCACAAACATGATGAAGTAATGAAGAAGTAATGTTTAGTTAATTATGATTACAACACTACAATTCCCTTCCTTTAGCCTGTCACTTTAACTACAGATTTACCTATGAAGAAGACACAAAAATCATTAAGAAATCAGAAATCATGACTCAAAATCCTCAACTGATATATTAATTAACATATTGTTTCTGCATCAAAGTGCTTATATTATGCTTTTTGGCTTTTTCCCATTCCTTTTTGTGTTATATATCTTTTTCTGTGCATGTAACAGGTTAACTAAGGGAAAAAGCCCAAAGTCCCCCCCAAGGGACTAACCATCTTCAACAGAAAACACTGTTTACGATCTGCTCCAAACGGCTCTATTGTTGTCCAGTCTTTACTCCTGTTACAAAAGCGCCTCATTTTGTGACACACATTATAATGCTGGCCTAGCTGCTAGCGTGGCTAGCACACCGTCAAACTCTGCTTCTGGCAGGCTAGTAGTCCTTACCTTGTAAAAGCGCTTTGAGCAGTTGTTAAGACTGGAAAAGCGCTATATAAATACAGCACATTTACACTTACAAAAATGTTTCAATTCTGACAGCAGGCCTGAGTAACTCTAGTGTAATTACTGAAGTATTGTGTTTCTTTCCCACATAACTGGGAAAGGTAAGAAGATAATAGTAATATGCATTGTAACAATGACTACAATATTTTCCTGCTACAATATTATCCTGAGTGTGTGTGTGTGCGTGTGTTGCCGGGGGGGGGGGGGGGGGGGGGGGGGGGGGGG
>NC_048412.1:6016688-6018732 GCF_013103735.1 Etheostoma cragini
TGGGGTGCCGCTGAGCCAGGGTCAGCGGGGCAGTGTACCTCAGTGTGTGGGAACACAGCAGGGGCTATTTGGCTTGCCAGTCACATCCTGTTTTTAAAGCCCCCACAGCTCCTAACATCTCCCCTTCTCCCTGCTGCATCCAGAAGCACCTGTCGTAATGAAGGGTGAATGAGTTGTCTAGCTCAGGGTTACATTCACCCTCTTGCTGGACTTCTATAATGAGACCTTCTATGTTGCAGTTCGACACCTCTGTCCAGGTTAGGGTCAGAAATAATGTGCAACTCTAGCCAAAGGGCAGAAAAACAGCAGTTTTTGGAGGGAGGTTATGTTGTAGTGTGAAATATGGAGCAGTCCACTTGGTGGGAGCAGGACAAAATCACTACAGTATTTTACGTTATTGTCCTAAAACGTATTTTCTAATCAGTTAAGAGTGAACAAATGTCTCACAGGAGTAAAAAAACATCAGTAACAACAGTGATATTTGAGCAACTTTAGCAGACATTAAATAGTGACTAGGTGTCTAGGTGTTAACACAACAATTACTCTAAACTCGTCTCCTTTTCCTCTTTCACCTCATCCTATTCAAGTAAACACAAAGAACCACAGAACAGAAGGAAATTGCTCCCTTGGAGACTTCCATGTCCTTGTAACTGAGCCGAGCAGAGGAAAACTCACAAAAACGCTCCCTCCATCTCACAGTCCACTGAACTACTACCAGATTTTTCTGGGTTTCAAAAGCTGTTGCCAGATTTGTCTTAGCTTTGTTCTCATTACTAGACACCCAATATCTTTCATCAAGTCTGGACGCCTAATGTCCTCAGCAGCCACGGAGAACCTGGAGTGGTGCCAGCAAAGACTGCTACCAAGGTGATGACTTAATGTCTGTGAGTAACTCACAGGGCTACAACATCAAATAGTCTAGCCTGGGACCAGGAAATACCAGAACTGGCTGTTCCCATCATCCTAAACTGTATTCATACAACAGCTGAC
Organism: Etheostoma cragini; assembly: GCF_013103735.1. Classification (NCBI taxonomy): domain Eukaryota; kingdom Metazoa; phylum Chordata; class Actinopteri; order Perciformes; family Percidae; genus Etheostoma; species Etheostoma cragini. The sequence goes on from NC_048412.1 coordinate 6,017,679, forward strand.
CCTAGTTTCATTGTTATGGGTATTGGAGTTAATAGGAAGATGTAGAGTTACCCGGGCCCCCGTCAGGAGCCCTGGCACGGGAATGCCTCGGGATCCCTCAGTCGGAGTTGGTTAATGTGACCCGGGAAAGGGAAGTTTGGGGTCCAGTGCTGGAGAAGCTGGGGACTTCTAATGCATCTTTTCCATTATCAATGTGTAGCACGGTGTTAAATGCATCTAATATGATTTGTCATAAAATATTAGATGAAATTTTTATATGATGATGATGTAATGATGTATATGGCATACAGTACATTTGGGTACAGGAAAATCTGATAATACTGTAAATGATAACATTAGCGTTTGCATAGTATATCCACAATGTGGACATTTTAAACTTTGGTCCATTAATGAGGACTATGGTTAACTGCTCCTCAGATCTCTGCAGGCTAGCTAGACTATCCGTCTAATCTGAGTTTTCTCTTGCACGACTAAAACAACTTTTAAACATGTTCCTTCCCGCTATTTCACAGCAACTCCGGGCCTGCTGCCGGTAATTAGCACCAGCCATGCTTAGCACCCCATAAAAGACAAATTTTATTTTATTTTCCCTGAAAAGAATTACCTTTAGAAAACAGTAGAGATTTTAAATGTCATAGACATAGTCTAGGCAATTCTGACTCATACAGAGTTTATATATTTTCGACAAGAATATAGTGGCAATACATAGTTTATTGTTCTATATTGTCCAAATGGTTCAAATGTCCCTAACTACCCAGTCTACAAATACAAACCAAACACTGATTATATCACAAACAACAAATTGTAATAAAAAGTATAGATTTTAGGTTGAGAACTGCTCTGGTGCACTGGTTTTCCTAATGCCATTAATCTAAGGCTATAGTTTAGATAAGACATGTCCTATCTAGATATGCGATATATTGTCATTTACTGTATACGTTGAACAGAAAAACCCATCATCTCCCATTTCAGTGAGTTAATGGGCGTTTCTCAATACCAAGTAAGCAAAGAACGGACTTGTGTTCTTGGGGAGACCGTACTTGCTAGCTGTACC
>NC_048412.1:6018832-6022668 GCF_013103735.1 Etheostoma cragini
CCACCAAACATGACGTTTCACAAGAACACAAGAACACAAGTCCATAGAAGAACACATATTGAGAAACGCCCAATGTTTTGAAAACATGAGGAGAGGAAGATGGATAGACTACAAGGAAATGGAGGGTGATTTTAAGAATCTATGACATACTCCTCAGGCCAGGCTGTGGCTTTTGTGTCAAGGAAAAGAAAATTGTCCTCTGAAGTTTCCTGCATAAAGTGTCCTCTAACACTGCAAATATTACAGCCACAGTGAAAGATGACAGCAGTACTCAGCTGCATTGCTGGCTTTTATAGCCACATGAGAATTATTATTAAAGCAGGAGTATGTAACGTGTGTGCATAGCATGGACTCAAAAAAACAGCAAACCAAGTGGGAATGCTTTCCCTTTAGACTCCATAAAACAAACAAGAGCAGCTGCAATAGAAACTCTGTGACTTTACAATGTGCCACTGAGATAATACCTCATAACTGTTGGTTTCTTTAAACAGATCCTCTGCCCGGCCTCTCTCAATGATCATCTAAGAAAATTATGAGAATATTTCAACTGCCCAATCACCTCTCCCTCCACTCACCCTTTCTGCAGCACCCCTCCCTTCCATCTGCACCATCCCTGACCCCTATTTGCCTTTCCTCCCATCAGTACTACTTTTTCCGCCTCTATCTTAGCTCCTGTGAAGGTGTTCCACACATCAAAGCGTTCCACCGTCGTCCATTCCGGGAAAATCAGCAAACATGGGATAATTGGGTGTTGGTGAGGTTCCCCTCAAGCCCATAATTGCCTCTCTGACAGGAAAAGAGCATCAATAAAAGAAGAATGACAGGCCTGTAGCCTAAAGCAGAGAAAGGGCAATGAAAGCCAGGAAAGTGAGTGATGACATGCATATCAATGCTGCCCCTGCAAGGTAAACAATGACTCTTAATTACCAGGCCAAGTTTTAATTAAGATGACGGTAGAATAATTATTGCCCCTGACAGGGATGATTGAACCAGGGAGACATGACCTCTTGTTGTCAGAGTATCGCTGTGGGGCACAGGGAGGGAGCCTTCAAATGCTCTCAGTTAATTTTTTTCCTCACGTGGCTGAGAACACTTCAGCAACAACTTCACACACATCAGGTAGAACAGCACAGGGCAGAAGGTCAAAAAGATAAACCCTGCACATTCCTGAGGAAGCCTTTTTCTCTCACTTTTATGTTCGTCAGTGGTGTACGTACTGGCAATATTCTATATTTTTTTTAACAAATCGCGTGTGCAGACCAAAACAACACCAACCAGTATTATTTGTGATGGCCTAAATCTTCTTCCACTGTGCAAAATATCTCCATTGTTGTCCAAAAACTATTAAAAAAAAACACATTTGAGCCACACTGTTGCTCTAGATGAACACAAACACTGTTATTCTTGATGCCAAGGGCGCTTGTTCCCAAACCACTGAATCACTGCCTATCTCCAGTTTGTAATTAATGATTATGAACCACAAATTCAAATGGGTCTGGTGTTTGTCCCAATTGATTCAATGTGTATGTTTAACATTAAAAAACAATTATAATTTTAATATCAGAGTATTCTATTCACTTAAAGGTACCTATAAAGGCATTAGGCCGCCCTACATTACGTTATTTTAGGTCCAGTTTTATATGTAAATGTTATATATAACAATATGTTGTAGGGGGTCCCTGAGCCGTATCTCTTGCAGTTAAGGGGTCCTTAACTTGAAAAATTTTTGAAGAACCCTGCTCCAACTTTACGTACACACCGCCGCTGAGCTTCTAAAGTTACCAGAAGTCATGGAAGCCGGCTTCTCTCAGCTGCAAGGAGCGGCAAATCTGTCAAAGTTTTGTTTTGAGTGTCAATCAGAAAATTGAAATTAGGTCAACTTATGAGCTATGACGCGGTTCAGCTGCAAGCAGCGGCTAACGCCGGCAACCAGTCAGAATATAGATGTCCTTTGCGGCGGCTGATCCCGGAGAAACCTACAATGTAAACTTGCATTCCTAACAAAGCAGTAATTCTGAGAAAATGCTCATAATCCCTGTTACTAGGTTACCTATCGTTTATTATATAACGTTATTTGCACATAGGGACCAGTTAACGTTAGCTGGCGGTCACATCATCTCTAAACAGTCCGCTCACAGTGAAGTCCGGCACGGATCAACAGAGGTTAGAGTCTGGCGGCTGCTCGCTCTGCCTGCATTCTGCTGCAGCTCAGCGGCTAACAAGCGAGCTAACTGCTAACAGACACTGCTACGACCAATTCACAACACAAATTCTGTCATTATATGTGTAATTTCTAAAAGGTTTCTATCGTCAGTGTATTGGCCGTGCAGTGGATGCTTGTGCTTCTCCACGGTCGAACATAGAACGCTGTCACGTCAGAGAGGGCAAAGCGTTAAAAAGCTTCCCCGTACTTTTTGACGAGCGTCCTTCACAGGGCGGCCAGGGCGTCTTTGGAGCTCAAGTCGGTGGCGGTGTCTACGTATGTAGGAGCGGACAGTAAAACAACGCGCATTCGTTCGTAGTGTCACAATAATCCGTTTCTTTATTCTATAACTGCAACAGAAACATAAATAAACACACACACACCTGGCTCAGGTGAGGTCTATATATAGAGGTAACATCCCCTGACGTCATCATCATCAGCAATAACATCACATCAACATAATCAATATTATCTGTAATAAGCATTATCCAAATATACGTATCAGTATAATTATAAATCACATGCATGTGAAAAGGAGAAAACTAAAATCAGTGTAATGGCTTCAACAACGTCCATTAAGCTAATCAGCTATCTTGGAGCTCCGGCTAACTGCTACTTCTCACCACCTACAACAGCCACATAACACGATTCCTGGAGAGTACGTCATTTTCCTACATAACTAGCTAGCTACATAGCTATTTAATGAATATAGCAACCAAGCCATAAGTGTGGATGAGATAGACGCAGCTGTAATGTGTGTAAATTTAACATAAGTAGGGCCAAAAGACATTTCTGATCTGCTGCTACATTATGAGCCCCCACATACATACCAGGCTACTTCGAATTGCCTTGTTGCTGAAATTTGCTTGTGAAGTAAAGCTGCCCTGCCCTGCCTAGCCCAATGTAAATACAACACCTGGCCCAATGAATGAAGTGAAACAACTTCAGTCCGCACTAAATACTGAAAACACAAATGTTTTTAATTCACAGATAAAAATAGTCCCAATTAAAGCACTTTTTCCTCCTCTGAACTACAGTGACCATCTGTTTTAGGAAGTTTCTAATAAAAATGAAACTACATATTTATGAGCTGTTTTTACAAATTCACCTCTTCACCTCCAACAGTTTCTCCCGGGGGACCGGATAAGCGGTCGACAATGGATGGATGGACCTCTTCAGTAGGAACCAATGGGCTTGGAGTTGAGTCCCACAGAAAGGGTAGGTTAGTCAGGAAGTATGGAGAGATGGACCAACACAGTGGTGGTTTTGGACATTTAATGGGATTTATTGACAATAACAAAAAAAAATATTACCAATTTTTTTAAGTCTCTAAAATCTCTCCAATAGGTAAGAAACTTTCCCATTGAATTAAATGGGAATTTATTGCTTCTATGTAAATGTCCTGTTTCTGCAAAACAAATTAGGAATAATAGGGATTAGATAGTGGAGTCTAGTAAGGTTGGTAAAAATTCATGCAGTTAAACAACGACATATCAAATGTGCAATCATCCATCCATCTTTGACCGCTTATCCGGTATCGGGTCGCGGGGGCAGCAGCCCAAACTTCCCTTTCCCGAGCCACATCAACCAGCTCCGACTGGGGGATCCCGAGGCGTTCCCAGGCCAGGTTGGA
>NC_048412.1:6022768-6029366 GCF_013103735.1 Etheostoma cragini
CCCAATCACGCCTCTCCAAGTATCTCCATCATTGCCCACGTGTGCGTTGATGTCCCCCAGCAGAACTATGGAGTCCCCCACTGGAGCCCCATACAGGACTCCATTCAAGGTCTCCAAGATGGCCGAATACTCTGAACTCTTGTTTGGTGCATAAGCACAAACAACAGTCAGAGTTTTCCCTCCCATCACCTGCAGGCGTAGGGAGGCGACCCTCTCGTCCACCGGGGTAAACTCCAACGCAGCGGCGCTCAGCCGGGGACTTGTGAGTATTCCCACACCCGCCCGGCGCCTCACACCCTGGGCAACTCCGGAGTAGGACAGAGTCCAACCCCTATCCAGGAGGATGGTTTCAGAACCGAGACTGTGCGTAGAGGTAAGCCCCACCAGATCTAACTGGTAGCGCTCCTTCCCCCACAGAGAGGTGACGTTCCATGTCCCCAGAGCCAGCGTCTGCCGCCCGGGTCTGGTCCTTCGAGGCCCCTGACCTTCGCCGCCACCCATGTGGCAGTGCACCCAACCCCAGTGGTTCCTCCCACAGGTGGTGAGCCCATGGGATGGAGATAGGGGTTCCACGTAGCTTCTTCGGGCTGTGCCCGACCGGGCTCCGTGGCAAACCCGGCCACCAGGCGCTCGCTGACGAGCCCGCCGTCTGGGCCTGGCTCCAGACGGGGGCCCCGGGCTTCCTCCGTGCAGGTTCACTCCCTCTCTACCTCGGTCTTTCATGGGGTTTTTGAACCATTCTTTGTCTGGCCCCTCACCTCAAACCTCTGTAAATATCTCTTCAACAGTTTTATTTAATGATATTCCCACTTAACTTTTTATTCCTCTATTTTTAATGCCACACAGACAACAGCACCAAAGGAACCAGGCCTCGCCTACAGATTTTCTCCACTCCATGCTATTGATCCGTTTTAATTGAAGTCAAAGGCTTGTTTCTGCATTTAAAGTCCAGTGGGACTGCTAACGCTGGCTTTTTTTAGAAAGTTCTGAGTGCTGCACAGGTGGATGAATTATTCACTGCTGTTGACGGCCCCAGTCCACTGCTCTTTACGAATGAATGAAGAGCTGGACATGAAATTTGGCCTTGACTTTAACCAAACCTTGCATTAACCTACAAAGAGTTCACACACACAGCTGCAGTTGCTTTTTAACATTACAGCCTTTGGGAGTTCGGTGACCATTATCTTATCTTCCTCCTCAGGATGATCAGGATCAGGTTGTTCTGTAATTCACTTTATGTCAAGCCTTTCTACAGGCAAACAACAGAACTACAGAAATTATTCTTGCTCTGGAAAATGTAGTATGACTTGACACCTATAATGTCTATCAAATGGAGTGATTCAGTGAGACATTATTCATCCTCATAGCAGAAGTCATTACACTGTTTAGCCAACTGTTTATCCCGAGTTGTCTGGCTAAAGGTTGCTTGATTATCAAGCGCAAAGAAAACTTTTCAAGGTCCTCTGAAAAGATAAAAACCTTGTTTTCAGTAAATCATCCCTCCCTGTGGATGATACAAGATCAAATGCTCTTAATTTATTGAATTGTAAGCCAACAGTGTGCACCCCTTTCATGGCTTTACAAAGTTCAACAGAAGCAGAATGGTGCTTCTGCTTATCATATGTAATAATAAAAGAGCCAGGCATGCTGTCACATGACACTAATAAGCATACTCTGTTTTCACCCAAAAACCTTCATGCTTTGACTCTAATGTCTTCTGTGGCTCTGGAGGAGCTTTGCCAAGTCAGACAAAATTATGTCAGATTGGAGACTACAAATTTATAACAAAAAGCATGTTTTAGAAACTGGGGGAGTGGGGTTTGAAAATCCAGGAAGTAACGAAAAACACTCTTGAACTTAATAGAAATGAAGTATAGTTTTGGAGCCTAATGCAGAGTAGAGACATAAAGCAAGATACTTTGGCCTTTGTTGCTTGAACTTTGAAATTAAAATTTTAGATTGCTGCTGACAATAAAAATCCAGCTGCAAGTGCAACACATACATACATAAAATTACAATTTTGTTAATTAATCCTCTTTGATCTGTCTGGAATATAAGGCTGCAACAATGTTCTTTTATGCCACTGGAGTTGTTGGCAACAGCTTGGGCTTGGTCCCATGAGAGACACATGTCTTTCAGCTCGGCATCCACCATTTTTTGCCATGTTGCTATTGGTAGGCCTCTATTTCCCCTCTTTGAATTTATACTCTCTCTGTGCTTGCTTTACCAGCCTGCTTAAGTGATTTTGCACACAGCAGTTTTTCTTTGGCCAGTTTTTTTCTCATCGGTTTTCTTCAAAGTGTCTGTTTACCCCTTTTTCCCCCTCTTCCATCTGAAAACCGATTACTTTCTTTGCTGCTTAACAATAGATTTTCTTGATGTTATCCCAGGAAGAGACTTTGCACTGATCCTCCTCCTGTGTCAGATAGTAGGCCGAAGTGACTCTTGAGCGTGATGCTAAAAGTTTTTTGTTTCATTGGATGCAAGTTTTAATGGCATTAAAGACTTTCCTCCCTTGATTGATGGTGGGGAGGTTATAATAATAAAAGGTGATACTCACATGTTTTTTTTGCAACCACCACTTGAGAGCCATATTGAACTGGAAGCTGTCCTCTTTGCCCTGAGGGTCAAAGTGCATCAGGTATACCGTACTATGACTTTGTGACAAAGAGGAAGAATCGCTAGCAGTGTTTTGCTATAAACTGCTCAAATGATCCAAGAACGAATCCAGAGCTTGCATTTCACAGGTTTTGCCGCCATCCCACCATGTAACATTCAACTTATTATTATCAAAAAAATGTAATTGAGGATAGGACTTGTCAAACTGGCTTGTCAAAACTGGGAACCTACTTTCGTTAACCTTCTTTATGACCTAAGTCTGTCTGATTGCCTCGAAGAGAGACCCTTTCCATGACAAATTGTCATTAAATAGATGCAGTTTAAAATACACTTGTCAAATCCAGGTTCATTTATTTTCATAATAATGTTATAACACTGGGTTGCACAGTGAAATGCAGTTGTAGTGTCTTGTTACTTCGGCAGATAATATGGCCCACATAATATACAAAATTTGACATTAGATATTGTCCACCAAGCTTCACCGATGTGGTGTTAAGTATAGAGTTTGCCCACATCCCACTGGGTTGGCTGATGCCGTGATATGATGCATATTCTATATTCGGGATATTTTCAATTTCTGCTGAATTTAATCCAGTCTGTGTGCTCCCTTCTCTGATGTTAATGACTCTATTTCTGGCATGCAGTACACCATACGTGCTTCATTAATAAAGGTGAAACAACAACGAATCAAAAGTAAAATGTTGCAAAGTTAATGGCAATAATAAATCCTTAGTCTACATTATAATGATCTAAATTTAAAAGTCTGATAACATGGTCTAATCACTGTCTCCCAGAGTATTTTTCAAACGTGTGTGTAAACAGCTGATATTTATGTTGCCATTCATATGTTTATATCTTCATATTTTACGTCGTCATATTTTAAAGGTGTAAAACCTGGGAAATGCAAGCAAAACTCAAATGTATTTTAAATCCAGCATTGTTAACATGCACGTTAACTTGCTAGCAGTCTTCTTTTTGCTGCTGAGATAAGGAAAATGGGGACCTGTAAAACAGCTCCATTGTTATGGTTTTGGTGTCATGTCTCGTCTTATATGTTCTGTTCCCTTTTAATAAGTCTGTTAACTGTTTCATGTCGTAGTTCGTGTTGCCCCCTTGTCTTGTATAGTTGTAGTTCCTGTCATGTGTTGTCCCGGGTCTGTTCTGTTTCCTGTTTTATTTTGACAGTCTGGGTTTTCTGTTTTGTTGTCTAGTTTTACTTTCTGTGTTTTCCCGCTCTTGTGATTACCTGTTGTTTTCCACCTGTTTCCCACCCCTTGTGTCACCTGTGTCTTTTTTCCTCGTTACCCAGTGTATTTAGTCTTTGTGTTCCCCTTGTCAGATCATTGTTGTGGTTTTGTGTGCAGATGGTGTGTTGGTTTGTCTCTGCTTCCTGTCGGTGTGCTCAGCGCTTTTTCTTTTCTCTTTTGAAGGTTTTGGATATTTGAAGTTATGTTTTTTTTTTGGAATTCTGTTTTTTTCCTTGTGTTGTTTGTTTTTACTTTTTAGATCCATGTATTGGTTTGGACTTTTTTCTTAATAAATCCTCGTTATCAGCTCTTTCCTGCCTGCATGCCTGTGTCTGCATGTGGGTCCTCTATTGCAGTGATTTTCAACCTTTTTTGAGCCACGGCACACTTTTTACACTTCCAAAATTCTGGGGCACACCACCAACCAAAATTACACTCTAACACAATACATACAATACATATAGTTAATAATATAGTTTCTAAATGTATTTATACTCACTTAGTGTGAAACCTGGGCCTGTTTTGATGAACACAAAATAGATATCCTGGCAGGGATGGTAGAAAGACACACACAAAGCTCTTCCTCCACAGCTCTCAGTCTCTCTCTGTTTTTCGTTTTTATCGCAGTCAAGCTTGAGAAGCTCAGCTCACGTAGATATGTGGTTGAAAACGGGAGCAATGTCAAAATAGCTTTGTTGGCCAGAATGGGGAACTCCTTGGCAACAGATAACCAAAAACTGTCCAAAGGTAGATCAGCAAAGTTTAGCTTTAAACCACGATCTTGTTTCAGTTCAATGAGTTCCTCTTGCTCCTTTAAAGTCATGTCCTTTCCAGCAACGGACGCTGAGCTGTATGGGTCCCTAACCCAGACAAGGAATTCTGTGAAGGCTGAAGAGAAATAAAATGACATCTTCTCCTCGAGAGTTTTCAAATGTGTGCCTATCACCTCGCACATTACAGCAGTGTTGCCATCATGACGTTTCTCGGTGAGCGGGAACATCTCAAGGTTGCCACGCTGCACATGTTGTTGCCAGAGCTGCACCTTTAAACGGAATCCGTTCATTTTATCAGTGCTTGTAAGCAGGTTTTCATGTCGGCCTTGCATCCGTGTGTTCAGTTCATTCAGATGATGAAATATATCAGCCAGGTATGCCAGCTTTGCACACCACTCATCAGTTGCAAGCAGCTTTGAGTCATCGGACCTCTCGTTTGTCAGAAATACTTTAAGTTCTTCTCGCAGCTCATACACACGGGCCAGCACTTTGCCGCGCGACAGCCACCGGACATCGGTGTGGAGCAATAAGACCTTATGTTCCGCTCCCATTTCCTCACACAAAGACGCAAATAAAGTACATTTCAAAGGTCGCGTCTTCACAAAGTTCACTATGCGCACAACATCATCCAACACAGGAGCTAGATCTGCTGGTAAGGTCTTTGCAACGAGGGCCTCACGGTGCAGAAAACAGTGCGTAACCATAACGTCTGGGTTTCTTTCTTTGACCCTACTTACGAAGCCTTTGATGCGCCCGACCATGGCTGCGGCTCCACCTGTGCAGTTTTCCCACGTAAGCCCGCTTTTGTCAAGATATCCCGAGGTGACCCGAAATATTTCCTCTCCTGATGATTTTTCTGGCAGTGCCTTGCAAAATAGGAAGTTTTCTCTAATGGTTTCTCCATCCACAAAACGCACGTTGGCCAAGAGCTGACAATGTCCACTAATATCCGTCGACTCATCAAGTTGCAAGGCAAATTTCTTGCTGATGCGCATCTTTTCCAAAACAACAGTTTCGATGTCCGCAGACATGTCATTAATACGTCTGGCAATTGTGTTATCCGAGAGAGGCACTTTAGCCATCTCTTTGGCCGCGTCAGGGCCGAGCATCTCATTTAAAACGGCTTTACAAGCTGGCAGTATTCATGTTTCTGCCACAGTGTGGGACTTTTTTGATTTAGCTACGAGTTCAGCAACAAGGTAGCTAGCTTTGAGGGCTCTCTCGTTTAACTTTGTGGTTTTTCTAAAAAAAGTTGCCTGTTTCTCATTGTTTGTACGTAAGCGTACAAAATAGTCCATCGGCTTGTTTTGAACAGAAGGGTGTTTCGTTTGGAGATGGCGTTTAAGCTTGCTTGGCACCATGGCGCTATTGGATAGCTTCTCACCACACACCAAGCACAGCGGCGTCGGTGCTGTCGCATCCCCGGTGACAGTAAATCCAAATGAAAGATAGCTTTCGCTGTACTGCCTCAAGCTCACCGTCTTGTCTTTTTTCTTTTGACCACTCATACTAGGGCCTTCATCTGGGTCAGAATTTTGTCAAGGGCCCTGTTCGGCATTTGCATTTTCCATTCTCAAAAACTTCTCCATCACTGTCAATTGCTCGTCTTGCTGAGATCCCAAACTGTCACGTGTCGTGCAGCACTAACTTTATTGTCTTTACAGGCATTTATCGCCCTCTGCTGCCACCCACTGAAATAGTAGAGTATTACATTATCTGTTACACTTTATTACAGCACAGACACCCAACAATGGTTAATTAGGTGATATTAGATCATTTCCCGCGGCACACCTGACGCTGGTTGAAAATCACTGCTCTATTGCACCTGAACCTTTACAACCATAGCCAAAACTTGAAAACCTTTTTAACTGAAAGAAGGAAACTGTTACGACGGAGGGTGAGGTGAGGACCCAAATGCAACAGACAGCAGGCAGGAGCAGATATACAGGGTTTTTATTT
>NC_048412.1:6029466-6034291 GCF_013103735.1 Etheostoma cragini
GCGGAAAGACCGGGACAAAAACACAGGGAAGGCCAAACAGGAAAAATACCCCAACAAAAACCCCAAACCACAACAGAAACTATTCTTAGGCTCTACATAGCTGTGCCAGAATTCATCTACCAGCTGAAAAGTGGGAATAATTGTTAGTACGTACATTGCACGTGAAATCAGTGCTTGTTGGCCACTGCATCCACATTTAAGCTCTATCCTTTTGTGTTCCCTCACAAGCCTTTCTTCAATCTCTTGGACTTGGGCTGACCTCTGAGGTAAACTTGAGGCAGTTCTGGTTGAAAATACAAAAGAAACACAGCCTCCATATACTAATGCGCTCTTACTGATATACCCTGGGTGTGTGGCAAAAACAATGTTCTCTCTCTCTCTCTCTCTCTCTCTCTCTCTCTCTCTCATATATTCCTTCCAGCCTGCTGCTGTCGTAATATGCAACTGTAACTGAATTCCAAATGAATTCCAATCCATGGTGGAATAAAATTGATGTGTTGAATACTAAGCTTTGCATTAAAGCACAACGATAATGGCCTGGTGTTTTACGGCGGTCCCCCTACCCCGGTAACGCTCCCTCAACCACAACACCCTCTCACTCCTTTAATCTTACTTTAGCCTGGGGCTAAAATAATCCCAGCTGTCGTGAACTCTATGGTAATACCACTGTTTGTATTGATCATTTTTAAATGACACCCAGTGCGTGCCCCCCTGCATTTCACCCGCTTTATTGTTAAAGAAGAGGCAGCCATCTGAGCTACAGATACTGACAGGGTTTTTGAAGACTTACTGCACATTTAGACTGAAAACAGTACTTTGGGTGCATGTAGCTTAAGGCAGAATTAAATAGAGGACCAGTTTGGTATAGTAGTATATAGCCAAGATCAGATGTCATGCTATGTGATACAATGATGAACGATTTTACAGTTCTGGAAGGTTCTCACAGTCATTTTAGAGTTTTACCATTCTTATTCTCTCTTTGCCAGACCTTCCACCACAGCGCTGCAAAGGAAGGTCTGGCTAGTCAAAAAATTAAGATTGGACAATAAACAAACTGGCAAGCCAAACTCCCTCCAATTATACTAAAACTCAAACACAACTTCTAGTTTGTCTGATTGTTTATAAACATATTCATGAATCCCTTTTGAAATAAAGTAAATATTCACTGTTATTGCATTAATAAATATTTGTAAATGTCAGTTTTACATTTGGAGTGGTTGGGTATTAAAAGAAGCCAAACTATTGTTTATCAAAGTGTCACATGACATTCTTTGCTACTCTGCTTTCTCAATCGCAAAGTAGCACCAGACAGTCAGCATCTAGTATCCAGCCCACTTCTTCTGATGAGGCGTGAGTTGACCACACAACCATGATCATTTTAAGACTAAGCCATACACAAACTATCAGATTTATGTAAGGAATAATACAGCCCGAGGTGGTTGTTATAGTGAAAACAACCCGACAGGGTGATTAAGATCTTGAATCATCCTGAAGGGGTTGTATTCGCTAACAACTGCCTCGCTCTACATTATCCTGCTGATTACATGGCTACTTACCATACAAATCCATAATGTGACACAAAATTGATTTAAATGTGAGTTTATTGATTTAAAAGTCCCATGACACAGTGCTCTTTGGATGCTTTTATATAGACTTTAGTGGTCCCCCAGTACCATATCGGAAGTCTACACTGGGAAGAGGGGCAGGGGGGAAGGATCTCTCCAGTACTCTGAATTTGGACTGCAGTAACCAATGGAAACGGAAGCTGTCAGTACTACATACTACATGTATGTACTCTAGTAAATTTATGCATAGGAAATTGATGTGTGAACAATTCTGGGTAATAAGGAAGGGGGTTTTTCAACGTAAAACCCATCCCCCTTGTTATGCCTTGCCTTAAGGTGATGGCTAAGACATGGGAGAAATTTTTTTTGGTCTATTACCGCTGTATTGCTAGAAATGATTGGAGCATGTTGTTTGGGTTTTAGCTTTAAAACAGACACACTCTTTGGCCAACCATGAGATTACCGCGGGCTATATAGGCAGGGGGTTGGCCTTTTGACACCATCTCATTCTTTATGCGCCGTAGCCACGCATCCACTTCGGGTTGTCTCGCTTCTGGTGCACTCTCACCCCTGATTTCCAGTTAGGAACGGCTGCAGATCACCGCCGTGCTCTGCCGCCCTTCAATACCCACCAGGTCTGGATTTTATGAGGGAGGCCTGCGGCCATGACTGACAGCTGAAGCACAAAGACCCACAAGATGTTACAAATTCACGTATGAGCGCGCAAAATAACCGGATGTAGTTTCTATAAACAGAAACACAAAACCTCTGTTGACTTCAGGCCTTACTCTGCGCATTCTTACATTTTTAAGGTGTCGTTTAGGGAGGTATTATCCACCATGTTTACAGTGTGTTTTATTTTGAAAATAAACCGGATGTTTTATTTTGTTTCTATGCTCAACTTCCTGTCCCGCACAATCCACCCTGTGCTTAGTGGCCGCAGAGCTCTCCGACATCCGGCAAAAGTAGAAGTTCTGTGTATCTGCTCGAGAGGGCTGTGAAAATACAAAATATTGACTTTAATAGAAACATATTGACATATTGATGAAACTGAATATAGAAACTTATTTGTTCCGGAGCAGATCCGCCGCCATTTCACAGTTGGTGGAAATCAGGCATCAGCTGTCTCCCTTTAATGGGTCCTCCTCCTGCAGTGTGGCCGGGTTAAACTTCGCTGCTGTCTTTCCTGAAGTTGCACTTCCCAAAATTCCGGCGTGTTGACACAGGCTTCCTGGCTGGTACACATGCCATTTGGCAGCCTACTCATTGTTTATCTGGTCCTGGTTTATGTACTTGATGTAAGTAATCTTACTGGTGGCTGTGGCTCAGTGGTAGAGCAGTTGCCTGCCAATAGGAAGGTTGGTGGTTCAATCCCTGGCCCTGCAGTCCCATGTTGAAGTGTCCTTCGGCAAGACACTGAACCCCAAGTTTCTCCCGATGCTGCACCATCGGAGTGTGAGTGTTTATCTGATGAGCAGGCGGCACCTTGTATGACAGCCTCGGCCACAGTGTATGAATGTGTGTGAATGGTGAATGGTTCCTGTACTATGGAAAAGAGTTTTGAGTAGTCGTTAAGACTAGAAAAGCGCTATATAAATACAGTACATTTACATTTACCACAGTTTGAACCGGCTTGCCTTCACGCCGTTGATCTCCCATGCTCCTTTGGTCCATACCTGCTTACCTGCACCTTTTGCCCTCCAAGGCTATTTTAAATCGAGTGATTATTATTTTTATTGTGCTGGCTCAGCCCTTTTGGCCTGCCAGTGCTGTTTAAATTAGGTCTTTTTTTTGTTTAGTGTTATCATTTGTTTTTCAGTATTTTTTGTTTAACTATGTTCCGTTAGTTTAGGATTTTTTTTCTTTTTGCTAAATTCTGTTGAAAAATTTAGATTTTCTGTTGCAACTATTGGGTTATTTGTTATAATTATTTGGTTTGTTTTTTTAACCCGGCAGGCAGCCATACGTTGCTGCTTGTAATTAGCTCATTTGATTTTGCATTTATTGTTTTGTTTCTAATTGATCCCTCCTCCTCCCATAACTGAATGTTTTCGTGTGTGTGTGTGTGTGTGTGTGTGTGTGTCCATGTGTGATCATTATGACCCTTCCCTGTTACGATTTCGTTGACCCAAAACACAGAGATGCAAAAATCAGGAGCCAGGATAAAGTTCAGGTCGTTTAATGTTCGTAGGAAAGTACTCCAACAAGGGTGAAACAGGTGGCAGGTCGGCGTGGGGTGGAAGGCAGCTCGGAGGGAAACAGGAAAAAGATGAATCTGTACGGAGAACAAACGTTAACACGAGAATCTACCAAAGCAAACACAAAGGCAAAAACACTAGGACTAAGAGCCAAGTTACCACAATGGTGTATGTAACGATCTGGCGTTGAAGAGGTGGTCAGCCCGGGATTAAGTACTGCAGCGGCATGATGATGATGGAAACAGTTCCGTCAACCACTTAGCTGAGATGGATTGCCACGCCTCATAATCCCCAGGAACGCCCTCTCGGAATACAGTCAGACAAGACAGACACACAGAGGAAAGGGAGAACAACACAAGTTGGGGGAACGCAGCAGACCACAACATTCCCTGAGACCCCACTTCCCAGTGACTCCTCTTCCTCACGTAAGGCGTCATCACTGACCTCCCCTCTCCCCTCCACATCCCTGTGTGAATGGTAATTTATTGGTTTTATACAAATGGTTAATTTTAGTGATTGTATAATAAAATAGTTTTTTCAAAACGGAACCATGTTTCCCTGCTTAATGTATAATCAAGCCCAATTCTGTTCTCTGGGTGAAATTCCCAGAGTGGCGTTGTCAGTCTCTTTAATTCTGAGTCGTTCAGAACCCGACCCCTCCATCTCGCCACACAAGTATACACAAAGATTGTATGAAATCTGCGCAGTAAAGCTGCAGTTTTACATCTTAACTCAGAATCTCCCCAGTCCAAATATGCCTGCAAATAGCATACTAATGGAATACCACTGTTATTTGTGTGAATGTTTTTTTAGGTTTAAATAAACTCTTTAGAGTTACTGTGCCTCCACCATCATCAAGTGTAAAACAAAAAGCCACAGCAGCTACACATTTGTATGCACGTCACCTTCACTCTGGGAACATGAGTTCTTCTTATTAGCCTTCCCCTCCTCTCATCACATCTTCTTGTCCATGTGCCACCCTCACCGAATGTGTTAATGCATTATCACTTCATTAAAGTTGCATCAGGGTGATAAATGAACTGCTGCTTCCTCCCCCCCCCA
>NC_048412.1:6034301-6038185 GCF_013103735.1 Etheostoma cragini
TGGCTCTGCCTGATCCCTGTCCTGGGGGGAGAATATGGGGGGATGGTAGTGGGGAGTCTGTGTCTCAAGGTGGCGATGGTTGTGTGAAGGGATATACTGTATAGCTGCTATTACAGAGCCCTATATCCCCAATGCCACTTAGATGTATGCTGTTTCTCAGCACGGTGCAGGATCATCCTCCACCCCCTGCCTCCTCAACACGTCCTGATTTCCTCAGACATTGCAATCAATCTGCCTACCTGCAGGGCGTGATTAGGTGGGGCATACTGTATGTACGGGACCGTAACGGCTATGTCTGATGGGATGCAATGTGTCCATTCAAAGATGGTGTTGTATGTCAGAATGAATGGAGAGAGTCCAGCAAACATTTTGATGGTAGGAGTCAATTAATTAACCTCTTCAGCCCTTACCCTTCTCTTTGAGTTTACCATGTTCGAATCCTAAGAAAAAAACATTTCAAATATTCTATTTATAATGATAGAAATGTTTCTCTGATCCAGCACTTTTCTAAAGCTATGTGATACTATAACATTATAATGAAATCAAACTATTTCTGGTCAGCATTGTTTTCTGCAATAGCCATTCAATGTATTTACAATCAGTAGTTTTAAATTCAAATGGATTCAAACATATTCAAATTGGCTTCACATGCACAAAATATCTATTGAAGAAAATGGGTAATGGCAATCTAACATTTTTTAATTGGCTTTTATGGTGAAGCAGTCACAGGAAAGACAATGTATTTCTGACCGCTGACAGTGTTCATCAAAAATGCATCTACAGAACAAGAAAATGTTAATTTTCAAGCGCTTTTTGATAGCTGATGAGTTAGCAAATGCTTTTCCAAATAGGACAGTAGCATATGCCAAACCTGTGATGGCTGCAGCTTGTATGCAGCCCATGTTAGCGTTTAGCATACATAGAAACAAAAGGCACAGGTGCATCATGTGTGCCATGTCTGTTGCAGTTACAGCTGAAAAATTCAAATGTAAGGTTCTGGGAGACTGGGTAGCTCAACTGGTAGAGGAGGCGCCCATAGACGTAGTGGCTCAGGGTTTGAGTCTGACCTGCGGCCATTATCCGCATGTCCCCCCCCCCCCAGTCTACAGCTGTCCAATCTATTGAAGGCTAAATGCCCCAAAAATGTTCTTGAAAAACATCTGATGTTGTTTTTTTTGCTGACGCAGTTTTAAAAAGGTGCTGATTCAATTTCATCATCATTTTGCAGGGATGAGGGATGAAGAAATCAACCATTGGCCTGAATTAAAGAGATGCAGTGATTTAGTATTGCACTTTGGGGGACTGGCAAGATACAAAATATAAAAGAATGTTCAAAATTAAAATCCAAGAGAACTCAAGTGGCATTACTGTGACACCATACACGTTATATTCTCATACTGGACAAAACTCCTCCAGAGACTATTATAAAATTGTTTCCACAGGAAGAGAAGTACCTCGAGTGATGAGTGAACTCAACTTCATGTGCAAAATTCATTAAATGCCTACTAACAGATAGTATACAAATGTACAAACACTGGCTAGTCTCAAAATTATGTGATGTAATGTGTTTCAGAACCTAATTGGACACAAATCTAGAAGAAGCTTGGCATTTCTTAAAGAGCACTGTGAGATATAACAGGTTTAATGAGGGGTGAAGATTTGTGTTTGGTTGAGTCATGACCAGACCATAATGAGACTATAGGTAGGGGAAGACTTTGCTTTGAGGAGTATGTTTAATGCTCCTTCTGCTTTGTATTTCATAACACCGATGAGGGTTTGAAGCAGTTGGTATGCAATCCAAGCCTTCGGTTAGAAAGCATAAACAGTGTGAGTGATGATGAGACAGGTGGCTGACAGGCTGCTGAGTAACAGGAGGTGTTGAAAGAGGACTGAGGCATTTGGACGCATATGTACAGATCAAAATTCATACCCTTGTGTTGGATATGAATCACACCAAACACACATTTATTGTGGCTCTGTCACTGATTTCTCCCAGTAGTTTTTGGAAAATTAAGCACCGTGCATACATAAAAGGTGGTGCTCCAAAAGCAAAAAAGGTATTATATCCATTATTTGACTTTAGTTTTGCTTTAGGCTTAGGTCACCACCTTGGCCTACTATTGCCTGGATTTCAATGACATGTTGTCATGGTCTTGTTCATGGTCAAGAAATGGTCCCCAGATGATGTTTCCTAATGACTTTGGTGACCCAAGTCTGATATTAGTAGTCAGAAGTACAGTGCAATGCACTCCTCTGTGCTTCCACTGGGTCAGTAGCCCCCTGACCCCCCTCATAGTCTAACAACTGTCTGTTCCCCGTCTCAGAACGGTTAAATCAAAAATCAACAAAAGAGGGGCTATACTTAAGAACCTAATTGGAATTTAAAAAAACATTGCAATGATAGAATTAGATGTGGTCTATTAAATATTAGATCTGTCTTCTAAAGAAGTACTAGTAAACAATCTGATATCAGATAATCAGATTGATCTATTTTGTCTTACTAAAACATGGCTGGGCCATGAAGAATATGTTAGTCTAAATGAAGCCACTCCTCCCAGTCATAATAATACTCAACGGCTCAGGCTAGGGGGGGGGTGCAAGCCATCTTTGATTCACTAAATTACACTAAATTAAGTTTCACTGTTATACGGATGACACCCTATTATACTTATCAATCAAGCCAGACAAAACCAGTCAGTTAGCTAAATTTCAAGCATGCTTTAAAGACATAAAAACGGATGAAATAAAATGTTCTGATATAAAAAATAAATAAATTGAAGTTATTGTGCTGGGCCCCAAAGACCTCCAAACCTCATTATCCAAAGCTATAATTACTCTGGATGGTATTGCCCTGGCCTCCACCACTACTGACAGAAGTATAGGAGTATACTGTATATCCTTTAACACCCACTTAAAATCAATTTAATTCAATTATTTCTTCATCTAAGCCATCAACCTGCCTCTTGGATCCCATCCCGACTAGGCTACTTAAAGAAGTTTTACCATTAGTCAACACTTCTCTACTAGATATAACCAATCTGTCTTTATTAACAGGCTATGTACCACAGCACTTTAAAGTTGCTGTAATTAAACCTCTTCTGAAAAAGCCAAACCTTGATCCAGATGTTTTAGCCAACTATAGACCTATATCTAACCTTCCATTTCTCTCTAAGATTCTTGAGAAAGCAGTCGCCAAACAGCTGTGCGACTTTCTGCATAGCAACAGCTTATTTGAGGATTTTCAGTCAGGATTTAGAGTTCATCATAGCACAGAGACAGCACTTGTGAAAATTACTAATGACCTCCTAATTGCATCAGACAAAGGACTTATCTCTGTACTTGTGTTATTAGATCTTAGCGCTGCAGTTGATACTATTGACCATCATATCTTATTACAGAGATTGGAACATTTAATTGGCATTAAAGGGACTGCTCTAAGCTGGTTTAAGTCTTATTTATCAGATCGATCTCAGTTTGTTCATGTTAACGATGAATGTGCACGCCAAGGTTAGTCATGGAGTCCCACAAGGATCTGTGCTCGGTCCAATCCTGTTCACTTTATATATGCTTCCTTTAGGCAGTATTATTAGGAAACACTCCATAAACTTTCATTGTTATGCAGATGATACTCAGTTATATCTATCAATCAAGCCGGATGAAACTAATCAGTTAGCTAAACTTCAAACGTGCCTTCAGGATATTAAAACCTGGATGACCTGTCATTTTCTAATGTTAAACTCAGATAAAACTGAAGTTATTGCTCTCGGACCCAAGCACCTCCGAGACGCATTATCCAAAGATATAGTTCAGGGGTCCCCAAACTTTTTCCAGTGAGGGCCACATAACTTTGCCCTTCTCTGATGGGGGGCCAGGGTCAGTTTCTA
>NC_048412.1:6038285-6056510 GCF_013103735.1 Etheostoma cragini
GTGTGGTCTATCTGTATAGTGTCTTGAGATAACTCTTGTTATGAATTGATACTATAAATAAAATTGAATTGAAAAATTAAAACAAACCTCAGGAAAAGCCTTTTTTCATCTTCGTAACATTGCCAAAATTAGGAACATCCTGTCTCAAAACGATACTGAAAAAATAGTCCATGCATTTGTTACTTCCAGGCTTCTTCACTTCACAGCCTACTACCCCTCCTGGGGCATAGGCCGCCGACAAGGGTTCTCCAGGCACTCCGGTCCTGTGCTGAGGAGGGTTGGGCGAAGTGCTAGCAACCCCTCCCCGTGGAAAACGCCTTGCTACAGAAACGCACGCCAACTTCCAGGCTGGTCCAATGTAATTCCTTACCAGGCTGTCAGATTAATCTACTTTATTATCAACGATTTAATCTTAGTAGAGGGAGGCAGGCCAGTACAGCCCAATCTGGGTGGGGAGAGATCTAGCCCAACCAGGCTCCTCTCTTTACCCTGTCTCTCTTAGTTATGCTGTTATAGGTTTAGACTGCCGAGGGACTTCCTTTTGACACACTGAGCTCCTCTCTCCTCCCTCTTTCCATCTATGTAAATCCTTGTCCCAGAAACGCTTATTACTAATTTAGCTCTGGGGAGCTTATTCCCTAGAGTCCTTATGTCTTTTTTGTCCAGCAAATTTCCTTGGATTAGGGGGGCACCTAAATTGTGGCTTCAGCTGTCCCGATGGTCCTGCCATGCCCTGTTACGCCCTGTTAAGCCCTGCTATGCTCTGCAGTGCCCGGCTGAACTACTACAACTACTATTTCTGGTCATAGTTCCATTGTCTTTATTGTGACTATTATTGCCTTTTTTCATCACACCCCCAACCGGCACCATGAGACCCCGCCTACCAAGAGCCTGGGTCTGTCCAATTTTTCTTCCTAAAAGGAGTTTATTCTCGCCATTAAATGGCATTCAATGCTTGCTCTTGGAGGAATTACTGGAATTGTTGTTTTTTTGTAAATTACAGTGTGGTCTAGACCTACTCTATCTGTAAGGTGTCCTGAGATACAGCAAACGCAACACCGCAAAACAACTTCCATTGTAAAACAACTGTAAAAAAAAGGAAGATAGAAGACTGAATTAAATCAGCGGTAGCTTAAAAGCAGTATAAGAAATAACAAGACAGATCAGGAGGTAGTTTCACAGAAGCCAGGCAGCCTCAGGCGTCGCTAAAAGGAAGAAAAAAAGGGTCTTTAAATTAGATTTGAAGTTTTCAGTCAAAGAACATGCCTCTGCTCTGCCTGGGAGCAGACACGGAGAAAGCACAGTTCCTTTTAGGTTTGCAGCGTGAGTGAGGGACGATGAGAAGCTGTTGTGAGGATGACCGGGGGCAGAATATGGAGTTAGCAGGACCACAATATATTGTGGAGCAAGGCTTTAAAAAAAAAAACAGTAAGATTTTGAAACTAATTCTATAGTTCACTAGTAGCCAATGCAAGTGAGCCAGATCAGGAGTGATGTGATGTCTTCTCCTTGTGCCAGTAAGAAGTCAGAAGTCTAGCAGCTTCATTTTGAAACAAATTGGAGTCTGTAGAGGTGGGGTGGGGCAAGCCAAAATACAGAGAATTGCAATAATCAAGCAGAGAGGTGACAAAAGCATGAATAAGAATCTCCAAGTCCTGGCTAGATAAAAACGGCTTTTGTTTGGCTAGGATTTTAAGATCATAATAGCTGCTCCTCACTACACAACTAACTTGTTTGTTAAAATTCAGTGAAGTATCCAGGAAGACACCAAGATTGTTGACTACATCATGTACTGTAGGTTTGCAGTATGGGGGAATAGTTCATTGGTTAAGTTGGCAACAGAGGTTGAGTTGCGCCAAACATTTCTTCACTTTATTTCTGTTTAATTGAAGGAAGTTTGCCGCCATCCAACATTTTATGTCACTAAGGCAATCAGAAAGGTTTTGTCGAGAGCACGTGTCGTGAGGAATAACTGGAATACAAAGTTGTGTATCATCCGCATAGCAATGATTATATTACTCAACGATAGAGCCAAGGGTAAGGTTTTTTTTGGTTTCACTAACACCACCTTACTACCACTAGTTTTATACAACTTTTTGGAATTCATGGTCAGCAACCCTCAATGATATAGAATTATACCTAATCTTTGAGAAAGAAGAAATTATGAATTATTTTGACTAATTTATTAATAGTTAAGATTAGATGAGTTTCGTCAGGAATGAAAGTGATCAATTGTATTTGCAAAGAGCGTTGTATGGAATCAAATCCTTTTTTTGTGGTAATTTGGTCAAAAAGAAACTCATATTTCAGTACAGACATTTTTTAAAGGGGTCAAATTTGACCCGAGGACAACAGATGGTTAAAGATTATTTTGGGGCTTCTCAATTTATTAAAATGACAGTGACTGACATGCAGCAAAGGGCCGCAGGTTAAATTCAAACCCAGGCCGCTGCAGGACTCAGCAAACAAAAGGCGAACGCTCTTAGTAGGTGAGCTAGAGTCCGCCACAAAGAAGACCCAATATTAAATCTTGGAGGATTTCACATGTGAAGGGAGCAGGAGAAGAAGAGTACTTTCCTATGGTGACAGAAACGTTTTTTTCTTTCAGATAGGATGCAAACCATTGTAACACTGGGCCTGTCAAACCTACTTGCCAGGCATTCTAAAAGAATGACATGGTCTATTGTGTCAAATGCTGCAGTGAGAGCAAGCAGGACTAGAATGGTGCAGGACAGTATCAACAGAAAGGAATGTCATTGTAAACCTTAGACAGAGAAGATTCTGTGCAATGTAGAGCACAAAAAGCCGGATTGCAAATTGTCAAAGATATTGAATGAATTTAAAAAGGAGACCTGGGTGAAAACACTAGGGTCTAGATTGGGTTTCTTCAATAACTGTTGGAAAGTTGCACTTTTAAAATTGGATGGCACAACTAAATTCTATGAAAAGGAGGAATGGTAAAATGTCAAAGTGGCAAGCAGTAGCAGATTTCAAATTGTACTCTGTTAATTGTCTCAACCCTTGTGGTGTTTTCTGGTGGACCATGCAGTTGTTTTTATACTGAGTCAAAATTAACACTTTTTTGATTTATATTTTTGACACATATTGATGTTTGTCACTTTTTTTACACTAACACAAACTTATTACAGTGGCTTAAGAAAGTTTAGACACCCATGCTAAAGTTGATTAAAAAGAATAATAAAAAACATCTTTTGGAAATTGATCCCTTACTTCAAAAATTTTAGGAAAATCCAACCTTTTAAGGACACCATTTTCTTTGTGAATAATTAATGTATTGTAAATAAATAAATGTTCTTCCTTAAAATGCAGGGGGCATAAATATACACAGCCCTATATTAAATTCCCATAGAGGCAGGCAGATCTTTACATTGAAATAGGCATGGGGACCTTTCCATAAGATCATCTCTCAATGCATATCAAACCAGCTATTAGGCTAACTGAAATAACACCATGCCAATCTCTAGGTATGGTGAAGGGTATGTGATGATGTGGGGGGGGGGGTAGTTTAATTCCAAAGGCCAAGGGAACTTTACCAGGATGCATAGTATCCTGATCCATGAAATAACTGGCCTTTAAATATAAAAATGTGCCGGCCTCTATGGGAATTGGTGGTGTATACTTATGCCCCCTGTATTTTAAGGAAGAACATTTATGTATTTACAATAAATTGTTCATTCACAAAGAAAATTGATGTCCTTAAAAAGTTGTCTTTGCCTGATTTTCAATTAATTAATTTTAATTAAGGCATTCAGATCAATTTCCATTTATGATTTTTTAAATTCGTTTAAAGAGAGCACTTGTGATTAAGTACTTGCAATTTTATTTAATTTATGGAGTAATTTGGTTAAAAAGAAACCACTATTTCTCTTAGACAAGTTTTGAGAATGGGTCAAGTTTAACCTGAGGGTTCAAACAGGATTTTAGGTCTATGGGCACTTTCTTAATTAATTCAGCAAAATATTGTGTCTTAGCTGACAGAACAGAGCTTTGGTAGAGCTTTACATTATCTTTAAACATTCCATATGAGACCTGGAGGTTTTTTCTACCTATGCTCTGGGCTCCTACAGTCTTGTCTAAGACCACAGAGAGTTAGTTAATTTATGGTTATTAGCTGGTTAGCTAAACTGTAATTGTTGTAATTTAACTGCAAAAGGGTAATTATTTTTCCTCTAAAGTTTCTGTCAGTTAAAAGCTGCAGGTGCATTAACACCTCCTTCTACACTAGAGGAGGGCCAACTCTGATTTACATGTAGCCGGGAAAACCACGACAGATTGTAATCAGATTTGTGATCTGGCCACCTGAGAGGCTTCCATGTAATGTGTAAGTAAAAATGTTTACAATCTCATCTGGATATGAGACACTTAAAATGACAAGTGTAAATGGATTCTCTCTCTCCATTTAGCAAAAGAAGCATTGTTGTAGTGTTTTTGAATGCTTGTGAAGTGAGCCAGGAATTCAGGTGATCTCTCACTTAAGCAGGTATTCCCCAAGAGGGAGAACTCACAAGTCATGCCATTTAGTCAATGCAAAAAAAAGAGCCTCCTTTCCCTTTTCTCTGGCGGCCATTATAAACATAACACCACAGAAAAGCACAGCTGATAGCATCAGAGGCAGCATTGCTTCTTCACAGCTGGTAGCTTCACTTCAAGTTTTTTTTCTTTGACAGGCGGCTTATTATATGCATCAAACCTCTATTTGAAGTCCTCAGTAATAAAGTGCTAGAGGACATTAATCAATAGGAACAAGCTGCCGCTTACATCTGCTTTGAGTTGAGAGTGGAGCTGGCAGCTCCCTCTACCTGAATGTCTGTCACTGCCAGTCCTCTGGAGGTCTGTCAGCCCCCCTACATCCCTACCAACAAATTTCAAACAGGATATATTTAGTCTAAAAAGCTGTGCATTCAGATCTGACTCCATTTAATACATCCTTCAAGGTGGCAATTGCATGTTAAGAGTTTCTTTTCAGGGGATTACACCATAAAGAAAATTGATAAGCAATGAAATGAAAATAAGAGGCTGTTTTGAATTTGGAGTTGCCTCTTTCCTGGGGGAGGAAAACACAGATGGTACGTGGACTCAGGGGCATTTTTTGATGGAAGGGACTGCCCCGCATTGGACCCTTACCCTCAGCCCATGCCACTAGCAGTTATCAATGTCTCTACAATGACTACTTATGTACACAGAAAACAGGATTCATCCCCCATTCGTGAAATGATCATGTTATTTTGAACTATCGATAATATTGTTGACTTCGTGGTGGTCACCACAAAATGATAACGTGACCATTTTATGAAATGCCATGATGGAGACAATAACAGGACGGTTGTGGTTAGAAGAGGAATGCGGAAAAGAACTGCCACACACGGGACGTAATCCCGGTCTCCAGGGTGAAAGTCCTGTGTTGTTTGTACCATCCACCAACCGATCAACCTCCTCACGCAGATTTGGGGATTTTCAATACTACTTGCTACACTAATCGTGGTGTTATCACCAAAGAGGCTCCCCAATATATATATATTGCAAATATTGCTGGCAACTTTACCTCTATTCTCTCAAAAGTTGGCGAGTTGATACCAGAATGTATTGCCTGCTGCTTAAATAGACAATGAACATGAAGCGTTGAACTGACGCTGCCAATGAAAACGTACCATGAGGAACCCTAAAAAGGTGAAAAACCCATGAATTCTTACCCCCAAATTCCACCGGAACGGTTAATCCAAAAGGGTTAATCCAAAAGGCAGAAAACTACAACCTATGACTGAAGATACCGAAGAAATGTTATAACAACAAATCGTAAGCTGAAGCAACTCTGGAAAAAGAGTTATGTCTACCTGAGAAAAAACTGTTAACTCCAGCATCTGATTGGTGAGCGTACTATAGAAGTTTTGGAGAAATTGTTGGAGCTAAATCCTGCTCCATTCTCAGGGTTCATTCAATTAGTAGTCAAAATCTCAGATGTTGAAATGTGAATCCATTTATTACATAGGATATCCTGAGACAAAGTTACCTGGATCAAGCTGTCGCAGCTCTCCCGTTCCTTTGTCTGACTCTCTGGCTCTTGGCCCCCCTTGTCTTATCCACAAAGGGTGGGGTCTTTAGACCACAGTGATGTGTGTGTGTGTGCTTATTTGTTATCTTTCAGTTGGAGCGTAGGCTATTTCCGATCAGCCTGTAGGATCGCCTGCCTGGTCGTTTAGCAGAGGTAGTAGTTGTAGTGGTGATCTTCTTTGGACTATCGCTGTAGGTTCGTTGAGCTCTCATAATATCGATTTGTAGATATTTAGTTTCAGGAGCTACTCAGACAAGGAGCGCAAGTGATACCATTAAAGCCTTCAAGCCCCTCTTTCAGCCTGACGATGCGGATGTTGCATCTTTGGTTTCTGTCCTCCATATCTGCTAGATTCACCTCCATCTCCTGAAAAGTGTGGCCATGGCTATCAAGAATACTTAAGTTGCTTTCCACGGTAGTTTTTAGATCGTCATCGGATCTAATATAGCCAAGGCTTGCAGTTAGAGATGCTAGCTGGGCATGCATAGCAGGTAGTTTCTTGTAGATGTCGAGCCCCACCTGTTGAATCTGAGACAGGGTCTGAGAAAACCTGGTTCGAGGTTGCTTTTCTGTTTCTCCAGTAATGCCTCTGAAATGGTGTCTGTATCGCCACATTGAGGTTTGTTCTTGTTTGCCATTCTGCCCCGTTGAGCACAAAGTGACAGAATATTGGAGTTGATACCATATAACACAACCATGTGTGATGCCTAGGGATGAGCGAGTATAGCATTATCTGTATCTGTTTACCACATGAATTATCTGTATCCGGATCCGTACTCGGACTGGACGGGGCCTAAACCGGAAGTGGTCAAATTTGAACCAGAAGTGGGTCAGGCTCTCTTGAAATGTGAGGGGCTTTAACCTGTGCGGGTTATTTAAGCATGCAATTGATATGAATTGATCAAAAATTGTTATTGCTGATTTGAAAACTATTTACATGACAGCATCAAGCTTCAGATCAATGGTGTTGTCATGGTAACAAACAAACTATCTACAGAAGGTTTTGCAACAATGAATACAACACATGCAGTTGCAATTATGAAGTAAAATGTAATGAACAAGAGTTTTCATACTCAATATAACTTTCTTTTTTTAACTTTTTATTTTTATTATCAGTGTGATTTTTTTTTGGGGGGTTCTTTTTTATTTTTTTATTTCCACACCAGGTATATGAGTGTGTGTGTGTGTGTGTGTGTGTGTGTGTGTGTGTGTGTGTGTGTGTGTGTGTGTGTGTGTGAGTAAGAGAGAGACACAGAGAGAGAGGGGGCGGGGGGCGGGTGGCAGCTGACAGTAAAAAAGAAACAATTTCCGATGGCAGAGACGCAACAGGAGTTGCATTTAAACCGAGCAGCATGTCTTGAACCCACGTTCACCAGAAATCTACTGGTTACTATGTAAGTACTATAAACCGAAGTTAAAAACAAACCTGAAGCTGAAGAAACCCTAAACGTTAACGGAACAGATCCGCAGACCCGATTGACTGCCTGATGGAGCGGGAGCGAGAGAGAGAGAGAGAGAGGCCGAGGGAGCGCATTTCTACATGTTGTGTGTGTGTGTGTGTGAGATTGATCCGAGCGTGTTTGTAGCCGGCGGGGGGGGGGGGGGGGGGGGGGCGCTGTGACTATCACAGAACGCTGCGCGGCCAGTTGAGGAGTTGTATTCAATCCGAGCACGGATATTGACTCATATTACTTGTAAAATACTTGTACTCGGCAAAAGTGCTTTATCCGTACCGGATACTCGTTTCAGCCGGATACTCGGATCACCCCTATTATAAACACAAATTTCCTTGGTGGAACTTGCCTAAGACATTTTTTAAGAGCAGGTTATTGAAGTATTCACACAAATAGAACATTGAACTTCACCCCAAACCAGTTCCAACATGGCCCTTCTTGGTACTATACTTTAAGAACCGTTGAGATTGTAATTGTTGCTGTTATTTTTTTATCATGTCTCCAGTGGTTTACAGTCTATCTTCCTGTACAATGAATGACCAAATTGTTAAATATTGTATGTCAGTTTTTTAAGACTAAAATAAATACTAAATAAATTATTTGATCAATCACTAGCCGGATATTTTCCGTGGGTATTCATGGTCCCCAGAGGAGGACTTCTCCACATTTTCCTCATTATCCCCATTTTCCACAATTCCTTAAAACATCATGAGGTCTAAAGTCTTAAAAATATAAAGCTTGGTAAATTACCAAACTTGTACAAACACAGCACAACTTAACAATATGTATTCAAGATATCTTCTTATTGCATTTAAAGATATAATCTTTAAAATGTATATAAAATATCAGCCAATCTCTGATGCTAATTTCTGGTCTGCATTTTTTTGCCATTTAATATACTTACATTCAGTTATTACCTCTCAGTAGTTTTTACTCTTATTGTCCACCATTTCCAAGTTCAGATTGGCTCCACACACGAGAGGTGCACAGAAAACGATGCATGTAATTTACTGTTTTTAATTTGATCCCATTGACGTCAGTCTCACTGTTTACTCTTCACCCACCTCCGGTTATGTTGGAATCCATTCCTTTGCCAATCTGTTCAGAACCATTCAGAAATATACTTATAAATGATGTCAAGATCTAGGCACTGATCTTGAACATGGCAAATAAAGTGAGGTTTAAAAGTGTCTAAAAGTGTATTTTACCCTTGCAGATGTACTGTAATGTGATGATGGTAAGCTCTTCAAAATCAAAACACTGCATGTGACAAACTTCCTAAACTACTTTCACTACTATTGTATTTGCGTATTTGTGAAATACCTTATGTTCTTTGTACTATACCACTTTCCCAGAAAAGGAAAAGCTAATTTCCTGTGTTGACAAAAGCAAACTGCTATAAAAGGCCGTAGAGTTTTCTGAAAAAGACATTATTACTTTAGCCTTCATCTTTCTGTTATATTTCTGGGACCTCTTCATTCTTCTCCCTTTCTTTATTCAGTACAAGTCTTGAGAACAGTGCGTGGTATTATGAAGTGAAGGCTGTGTTCAGGGGTGAAGTCAAAGAGAGGGAAGAGCAGAGGTGAGTGGAGGCAAGGATGAGGCTTGGTTAGAAAAAGCCTTTGTCCTGCTTACCTTTGATCTGACAGCTTGTTAACAAGAGACGTACGCCTACTTCTGTATGCTGGGTACTGCTCTCTGTCTGCCTCCTTGCCATCTCTTTCTTAACCTCTCTTACAGGAGGTGCCTTCATTTCCCATAACTCAGAAGAGGTCTGCTCAAACTAATGGCCAGCTATCTTGTCTTTAACTTTGAATATATTTTTAAAGATTGAATATACTGTTAACTATATATGGCAACACGGATGTTGTCCCTCCTGATCACCCATAAATAATCTTTTCACATTCATTATTAAGAATCTTTTCAAAAACTTGTTCGCCAAATAAAAATGAATGCTGTTGCATAGACACATTCCCACACATAATAGGAAAATGGGACAAGAATATAAGATAAATATACAAAACAGAAAATACACATTACAATAAAAAGGCTATAATGGTGCTACAAAAAAGTCAGAGGCTCAATAAGTCATTAGACCATTGTCATATTGAATATATAAGTCATGAATGAAAAGTTCTCTTGCTTGTGGAGCTGTGCCTCCATGTACCAGGATGCATTGCGCGCGAGAGGCAGAAAAACCCAATCATCACCAAACCAAAATGAATTACCTTGTTAAGTCACCCTAAAACACACTTTATTCAAACTAGACCAAAACAAAATAATACTCCCCGATATCGTTTTTCCACAGTTCCAAAAAACTTGTTTGGTCAAAATAAATGTTTAATTCACAGTGTAAGATGTGGAAAGAAACAGCAGTTATGTGCTAGTTTCAAAGCCACCAGACTCCATTGACAAAAACACTATTTTTACCTTGCTGACAAACTGTGCAATAGCAACAACAACAAAATTGACACAAACATCTAAGTTGGTTTCATCAATCACAAACTCCGATTTGGCCAAATGCATTGCTTATTCACAGAGTATGTGAAAATACGGCAGCTCCATGCACTGCTTTTCCCCACGCTCTCTCTGCGTAACGTACCAGTCATGTCACCGGTGTCCTGACGTAGACGCAACTGCGGCAGATTGAGCCCAAGACAAAAAAAACATTCAAAAGAACTCAGGGATGATGACATTTTGTCCACTGAAAAAAATCGGATTATCGGTTGTTGGCCAAAAGAGAAAAACGGCCGGAAATACAGTAAATGCCTCTCAAGCCCGCCCATGAGTACTCCGATTTATCTCTCACCGTACGTTCACACCGTCACCGACTTGAGCGTCTAAAGTTACCAGAAGTTATTCAATTTCAATGGAAGCCGGTTTCTCTCAGCTGCAAGGAGCGGGAAATCTTTCGGCGGTTTTTGGTCGTTTTGAGCGTGTTGAGCGTCATTTAGAAAGTTTAAATTTTTCAATGTTATGGTAATGAGCTATGACGCGGTTCAGCGGCAAGCAGCGGCTAACGGCAGCGGCCAATCGGAATTTAGAAGTCCTTTGTTCTGGCTGATCCTGGAGAAACATAAGATCTAAACTTTCGTTCCTACCAAAACATTCATTCTGAGGACAAGCTCGTAATTGCCGTAGCTGAGTTACCTATTGTTTATAATATGACGTTGTTTGTACATGGGAACAAGTTAACGTTACCTGCCGGTCACATCGTCTCTAATGGTCCGCTCACAGTGAAGTCCTGCACGGGTCACTAGATTAGTCTGGCGGCTGCTTGCTCTGCCTGCACGCCGCTACGGCTCAGCGGCTAACAAGCGATCTAACCGCTAACATACCCCGCATACCGACCAATTAACAATACAACTTCTGTCATATATGTAATTTATAAAGGTTTCTAGTGTCCGTGTATTGGCCGTGGCTGAGTGTGTTTTTCCCAGTTGAACAGAAAACAAGTAAAAAAAAACACTTTCTCAACAATTAGAAAGTATAATATTATTACAAATAGTCCAAAGAGTCCTCTTCAGAAGAGGTCATTATCCTCACTTGAGTTTCTGCATGCGAACATTGCCGGACGAAACCATGATCAAAACATAAACATGAAAAATACAGAGTGTTTTGTGAAGCTTTTAGTTTTAATTAGTACAGTATAAAATAATTTGGCCGTGGCTTGATTGTAAAGCTTTAACCCAGATAAATAGAGATCAGGTTAAAAATTCTAATCAAATCAAGCTTTATTGTCATTGCATGAATACAGTGTATTAAAACAACAAAATTCAAGGTGTTGCTCCACATCAGTGGTTTAAAAAAAATAAAAAACAAAGTAACAAACACCCCCCATCCTCTACATACATTTCACTCTCATTGGACCATAGGGGTGTGGGACCATGGGGCTGTGGGAACATGGGGCTGTGGGACCATGGGGCTGTGGGACCATGGGGCTGTGGGGCCATGGGGCTGTGGGACCATGGGGCTGTGGGACCAGTGAGCTGTGGGACCATGGGGCTGTGGGACCATGGGGCTGTGGGACCATGTGGCTGTGGGACCAGTGGCCTGTGGGGCCATGGGGCTGTGGGACCATGGGGCTGTGGGACCAGTGGGCTGTGGGACCATAGGGCTGTGGGACCATGGGGCTGTGGGACCAGTGGGCTGTGGGACCATAGGGCTGTGGGACCATGGGGCTGTGGGACCAATGGGCTGGGGGGCCATAGGGCTGTGGGACCATTGGGCTGATACTGTCTAGAAAAGGGTGCTTGACATCACATAAAACAAACTTTGTCATGGTAGATGCTGTGAAGTCAACAGTGGAGTCTGTCAGCTTCTTTGGGGTTCTGCAACCATTTCCAGCTCCACAAAACAGAGATGGGAGATTTTCAAGACAAACCTGCCACACATGACCCTAAGGCCATATCCAACACGCGGTGGGAATGTGTGGAGTGGAAAATATGGAAGTGCTTCTCTATCAGCTCTCTGCTGTCAGCAAAGCTCTTATTTCACTGGTCAATCCTGCAACAACAAAAGGCTGTGTGTGAGTGATATTTTGTTTTTTGGTAGACAGTCTATGATTTTAGTGTGTTAGGCTACTGACGGGGCCTAGTGGACATTTCATGGTCTGTCATTCATTTTTAAAAACACACCTGAGGTCAACAATTCTCCAGGAGAGGCTGTCAGCTCTTGCTCAGATTTCAATTAAGCACGGGGTCATGAAGATTGCCATGAAGAACCATAGTCTGTCGAGATCAGTAGGGTTAAAGGTCACGGCATAACCAACCCTGGGACTGATACTCCAGTAGCTAAAGCTAGACAGCCAGACTGGAGATGAGGATAGAGGCCTACCCGCTTGCCGACACCGCTGCTCACTCCTTACCCATCAGGCGGCGCAACGTTCGATGACATTGGCCCTTGCTTGACAGTTCATTTGGTAAATATTAAAGACATAACAGCAACACAACTTGATAGGGTGTCTAGCTCAAGAAACGTTGATCCTCTCATGCAGTCTGTTTCCGCAGTCACATCCTCAGACTGACCCTGTCCTATCTGTTTCACTTCAGGTTTGAGCTCTGTGACGCAAAAAATTACACAACCCACCCCAGCCTGGCAGCCAATGGAACTAAGATAAATTAGGACGTGACATAAAACAATTCTACAGGTAAATACATAGCAATACCCACTGGGCATGAATGCCAGCATTGTAACATACACAACATCATTCATTCTAACCCCAACCGGTCGTCAGACACCGCCTACCATGAGCCTGGGTCTGTCCGAGGTTTCTGCCTTAAAGGAAGTTTTTCCTCGCCACTGTTGATTGTTGCTTGCTCTGGAGGAGACTACTAGAACTGTTGGGTCCTTGTAAATTATGGAGTGTGGTCTATCTGTAAAGTGTCTTGAGATAACTCTTGTTATGAATTGATACTATAAATAAAATTGAATTGAATTGCATTGAACATTGTTAGCAGATTGAAAATCTTTTCAATTTCAATTCAATTTTTTTCACAGTATCAAGTCATAACAAGACACCACATTGAGACACTTTACAGATAGTTCTGGTTATTCCCCCAAGAGCAAGCAACTAGTGCAACTAAAACTCCCTTTTAGTTTAAAACCTCAGACAGACCCAGAGCTTCCCCTACAGGTTTCTCTGTAGAGCACTACAGTGATTACCAATGGTAGTCGTAGTAGGTCATCTCATAGCATGGCACTGCAGGGTGTTACATGCTGTAGCGTGGCATAGGCGAGCAGAGTTGAACATAGCGGGACGCAGCAGGACACTGCAGGGCATCGCAGAGCGTAGCAGGGTGTAGCCGGGGGTGTAGTAGGACCACAACAAGAGCTGCAACCAAGATCTTGTTACCATCCTAATCTAACGAAATAATGATATGATGTATGCGTGACTTCTACTGACAGGAACTCATGTTTCTCTCATAAATCAGTGCTTACGTGTTGCCATGACTAATATTTCTCATTAAAAAAAGATCCACTAATAATGGTAATAATTGTGTGGCTAAAACACTTGCTGGGCTGTAACCATGACAACTCAAAGATTAGGTTTCTGACAGCCATATGCTACGGGAGCCAACAGGCTATTTTCACACTCCATGCAAACACAGTCTAACAGGGCTACTTGCTGCACAGCAACACATGAAAGTGAGGCAGGTTTCCACAAAGCATCTCAGAAGAAAAGGACACAGACAGGGGGCCCAAGTTTCTCACAACACATGGATACAACACCCTCCTAATTACTAAAGCACCTTAAAGGGGCACCACATAGTCTTGCTTTTTGTTTGCGGGTTTTTTCTATAAAGGCAGCTACAGGTTTCTCTATAGAGCCCCTTACAGGTTTCTTTATAGAGCTCCTCCTACAGATTTCTCTGTAGAGCCCCCTACAGGTTTCTCTATTGAGCCCCTTACAGGTTTCTCTATAGAGCTCCCCCTGCAAGTTTTTCTATAGAGCTCACCCTACAGGTTTCTCTGTAGAGCCCCTTTAAGGTTTCTCTATAGAGGTCCCTACAGGTTTCTCTATAGAGCCTCATACAGGTTTCTCGGTAGAGCTCCCCTACAGGTTTCTCTCTAGAGCCCCTTACGGGCTTCTCTATAGAGCCCCCTACAGGTTGCTCTAACGAACCCCTTACAGGTCTCTCTATAGAGCTTCCCCTACAAGTTTCTCTATAGAGCTCACCCTATAGGGGTCTATGTAGAGCCCCTTACAGATTTCTCTATAGAGCCTCCTACAGGTTTTTCTTTAGAGATCCCCCTACAGGTTTCTCTATAGAGTCCCATACAGTTTTTTTTTTTATAGAGCCCCCTACAGGTTTCTCTACAGAGCCCCCTACAGGTTTAGCAATAGATTCGGCAGCTTCTATGTTTACTTGTGTCTGACTCCTCGTTCGGTCAGACTGCCTTTTTCTCTTTCTCTGTTCTTCTGACACTGCTATACTGTCAGCCATACTGATAGTGGGAAAAACTCTATCGCTATCTTGTTCTTATAGCTAGCCAGTTCCTGAAACGTATGTGTGCATTGCCATGAAGAAATTAGTTACATCACAAGACGTGATGTCACGCAATACTCCCTGACATTGAGGCTGGTGGCCCACCAGCCCAAAGTTGCAAAGGTACTTTTTCTTCTCACAGGCGCTAGGTGGGTGCAAGACCACCACCAGTCAACCTGGAAAAAAGTCATATCACTATTTCAATGACTCCAAAGCTTTTCAGTTAAGGTAAATCAAGCTAAAAAAAATGGCATGGTTCCCCTTTATATATATAGGGAAGACGGAGGAAGAAAATACAATGTCATGGTTATAGTTAATTAATTTGTCATTTTATAAGTTGTAGGCCCTTCACGCTACAAACACATAGACCATGTATAAAATGATATGCACAGAAACTGGCATTAATTTAGGAAAATGTCTAAATTACAATAAAAAAGCTTGATTTTAAGTGAGTAATCAAATGTCTTCAATTTTCATTGTCAGAAGTTTTCTTTCCTGCAACCCCAGATCAAAGAATACATTTCCCTCACAATTTAGTGGGATTTCTTAATTAGAAAGAAGAAAGGTACTAATTGAAAGAATTTGGTAATTTTTTATTATACCTCATATTAGCAGTAAAAACATATTCAACACACCAGCCCTATTGGAAACAATGCGGCTGCTTAGCGCATCACACACATGTTTTTTGGAGTTGTGAAAAATTGAAGTCATTTTGGGAGGATATACATTTAGTTTTGAGTAATATCCTTGGATATACTGTACATGGGTGTACATGGGTCATATTTCACGAATAACAGTACAAAGGGACAGGTACCTGGTGAAGATACTCCTTACAGCAGCGAGAAAGCGATAACCAGAAACTGGTATAAGCCCGATTGTCCTAAACGGCAACCATGGTAGAGAACACATACATATTTCATATGTGCTGTGAATATAATCCAATGACTCTTCTTTCTATATACCATCTTATTTTGAAAAACGGACATAGCAACATGTGTATCACGGGCCATTTCAATGCATCTACCATACAGGTCAGAATAGTTAAAAGTGCAATCTAACTTTAGCGGCAGCTGCTTTGCTCGCGAAGAAACAAGAGGCAGCTAGCTTAAACAAGTGAGTTACACCCCTTAACGCTGTGATTTAACCAATACTGCGATTATTCAACAAAGGTTACCAACAACATTAATTTGATGAAACTGGGCAAGAGAATTCGCCCCATTTAGCGATTTACTCCGTATCATCCCCCAACTTTCCCCTTTCCTGTCAATCCACTGTCACTCTGAAATAATAAAGGGGGGAAAAAGTCACAAAAACAAATTAAACTGTATTCATATTGTCAGGCAATTCGCTCAGAAAATAAATGAAAAAAGCAACAAAGAGGATTTATAGTCCCTCCTTCATCAGCCAGCTAACTTAAGCTAACGTTAGCGTTGTAGAGATTGTGGGATTTCTAAACTGCTTATCTAGCTCTATCCTGTTATAACTAAGGTACTGTATCTGCTAAAAAAATATGTTCCATGGATTGATTAGGATACTATAACCCCGCGAACTTCAAACAACAGAGACAATTTCCTGTACCTTTTTGTAAGTCAGTTACTCAACTTGAGCTAACGTCAGCTTTGTAGAGATGGTGGGATTTCCCAATCTGAATAAATACCATATATAAAAACCCCAAACTGCTTTGCTAGCTCAATCTTGTTGTTACTAAGATATCTGCTGAAAAAGACAACTTTTCAATCGACATATTTAGCTCCTGTATGTCCGCGAAATTCACATGTAGCAGCTATTTTTATGAAGGTAAATATACAGTAGGTGCAAAAGTGAGAGAGCACAGATGTGATGCGAGCACTTGTAAAATATGACTTGAGAGTGCAGATGTGATGTGAGCACTTGTAAAATATGACTTGAGAGAGCGGATGTGATGTGAGCATTTGTAAAATATGACTTGAGAGCGCAGATGTGATGTGAGCACTTGTAAAATCTGACTTGAGAGCGCAGGTGCAAAACTGAGAGCGCGTAGATGCGATGTGAGCACTTGTAAAATATGACTTGAGAGCTTGTAAAAAAATCTGTGGTCGTAGATGTTATGTGAGCACTTGTAGAATATGATTTGAGAGCTTGTGAAAAAAATCTGTACTTTTTTTTCACTCAAGTCACTTTTTCAGTACAACTACAACTCAGTGATTACAACTTCTCCAATCTGTCGCTGCAGTGTGCTCTCTCGCATCGCACAGCGGTGAGTCTGCGCTCTCGAGTTTTGCAACACTTCTTGCGATACATTTGGTGCAAAACTAATTTGTACCTGTGGACTTAGTCTGTGGAGCTCTGAGCCAACAGGACGGCCGGGGACAGCAGGGTTTCTATCGCCTGAT
This sequence comes from Etheostoma cragini, assembly GCF_013103735.1. Lineage (NCBI taxonomy): Eukaryota > Metazoa > Chordata > Actinopteri > Perciformes > Percidae > Etheostoma > Etheostoma cragini. The sequence goes on from NC_048412.1 coordinate 6,055,171, forward strand.
GAGGGACAGCGCTGTCCGGCTTATTTATATAGCATTAGAGCTAGCGTTAGCAAACTAGCAGCCAGCCCTCTTCTAAATACAATACCTCTTAATTATCTCAACACTTTTTAACAGTCCAGCTGAAACACTGGCGGTGAGCTCCAGGTCCTGCAGACTCGCCGCCGTCAGTGGGGCTCGGCCAGCGTGGAAACATCGCTTGAAAGCTCCGCTGCCGACCTCGACGTGATCTGATCTACAGCGGGACACGGAGAGCTCCAGAACCGGTTGCAGCGGAACATCCCCCCTGGAGCCCACCGCCAGTGTTGTTGGAATATCAAGTTAGCGAACTAACCCCGCTTATAAATAAATACATTTTAGTTATCCTAACACTTTAAACAGTCAAACTGAAACACTGCCGGGGAGCTCCAGGTCCTGCAGCCGCGGACGGACCGCCGTCAGTGTGTATAACGCCTGACTTTTAAATTAAATTGTATTAATTTGTAAGTTTGCTTGTTGGTTAGTTCGCTAACTCTAGCTTGCTATTCCACCAACACTGGCGGTGGGCTGATCCGCTGCTACCGGGTCTGGAGCTCTCCGTGTCCCGCTGATGATCAGATCAAGTCTAGGTCAGCTTTCTAGCGATGTTTCCACGCTAGCCGAGCCCCACTGACTGCGGTCCGTCTTTGGCTGCAGGACCTGGAGCTCAGCTGTTATAAGTGTTGAGATGATTAAAAGGTATTTACAGTATTTAGAAGCGGGCTGGCTGCTAGTTAGCCAAAGCTAGCTAGCTAACGTCCTGTTGGTTCAGAGCTCTACAGACTAAGTCCACAGGTACAATTTAGTTTTGCACCAAATGTATCGCAAGAAGTGTTGCAAAACTCGAGAGCGCAGACTCGCTGCTGTGTGATGCGAGAGAGCACACTGCAGCGACAGATTCAAGAGGTTGTAATCACCGAGTTGTAGTTGTACTGGAAAAGTGACTCAAGTGAAAAAAAAAACACGAGTACTGATTTTTTTCACAAGCTCTCAAATATTATTCTACAAGTGCTCACATTGCATCTACGACTACAGATTTTTTAACAAGCTCTCAAGTCATATTTTACAAGTGCTCACATCACATCTGCGCTCTCTCACTTTTGCACCATATTTACCTTCATATATTTTTAACATAGCGGCGTGCCACCACAACAGCTGATCTCCGATGACAGAGACGCAACGGGAGTTGCGTTTAAACCAAGCAGCTTGTCTGAAACCCCCGTTCACCAGAAAACCTACTGGTTACTATGCAGAGATGGCAAAAGTACTCACTTTCCGTACTTAAGTAGAAGTACAGATACTTGTGTTAAAAAATACTCCGGTAA
>NC_048412.1:6056610-6058720 GCF_013103735.1 Etheostoma cragini
ACATGAGTTATACGACTTACAGTTCTCAAAGACTCTCACACACAATCTCAGCTGGTTATCCTCCGGACAGCTTATCTCCTTTTCATTTCTCTCACCTTTCTCTCCGTGTAGCGCGCGCACCCGCTCGCGGTGTGTGGCGCGTGTCAGCGCTATTTTCCGACATAACCTCTTGTACAAAACGAAAGTAACGAGCCAATTTTATAAATTGTAAGGAGTAGAAAGTACCGATATTTGGGTTAAAATGTAAGGAGTAGAAGTAAAAAGTCGCCACAAAAATAAATAGTAAAGTAAAGTAAAAATGTCAGAAAAATCTACTTGAGTAAAGTAACAAAGTATTTGTACTTCGTTACTTCCCATCTCTGGTGAATGGTGAATGTTTCCTGTAGATGTAAAAGCGCTTTGAGCAGTTGTTAAGACTGGAAAAGCGCTATATAAATACAGCACATTTACATTTACATTTACTAGAGAGCATATTAAAAATGCTGGTACAGATTAGGTTAAGAGTATGGTTCTAGTACACATTAAAGTGCAGTGGACAGTAAAGTGCTGGTGCATATAAAAGTGCAGTGGACAGTTAAGTGCTGGTACATGTATAATGCTGTGGTAATGTTGTGAATCTGTGAACTAGACATGAAAAGAAATTCATTGTACCTTCAGACCAGTAGTAGAATACTGGTTGCACATGCCATTGATTCTAAACTTTCTATTTGATCAGGTTGTGACAGAGACAGGAAAAAAGCAAGTTGGTTCTGTCACATCGGCTGAAAGAAGAGAACTGGTGACTGTGGTGTGTGCAGTGAATGCTGCTGGGAATGCCATACCTCCCATGTTTGTCTTCCCCAGAGTCAAGTTTAAGGATTGCTTCATGACAGGAGCAACTCCAGCAGCCAAAGGTACCGCCACCAGAACGGTATGGATGAATGAAGACATCTGGCCTGAGTTCCTTGATCACCTGATACAGCACACTAACTGCACCCCTGATCGTCCCATGCTGCTAATCCTGGATAATCTAAAAACTCACATCTCACTCAAGGCAATAGAAATGTCCAAGAGCAACGGAATTGTTCTGCTCACCCTCCCACCCCACACATCCCATCGCATGCAGCCTCTCGATGTGACCGTGTATGGCCCGTTCAAGACCCAATACAGCCGTGCTCTTGATGGGTGGATGAGGTCTAACCCCGGCAAAACAGTCTCCATCTACCAGACTGCAGGACTTGTGAATGAGGCTTTCATGTCAGCAGTGAAACCACGCAATATCACTTCTGGATTTAGGTCCACTGGGATTTTCCCATATAACCAAGACATTTTCCCTGATGAAGCGTTTGCACCATCCATGGTGTCAGACCGGCAAAACCTTGAGCTGCAGCCTGCCACTGCAGATGATCTGGATGGTCCACCCCCTGCAGATGATCCACCTGCAGACGAACCACCCGCTGCAGATAATTCACCCGCTGACAGAGATGGGAAGTAACTAAGTACAAATACTTCGTTACTGTACTCAAGTAGATTTTTCTGATATTTTTACTTTACTTTACTATTTATTTTTGTGGCGACTTTTTACTTCTACTCCGTACATTTTAACCCAAATATCGGTACTTTCTATTCCTTACATTTTACAAAATTGGCTGGTTACTTTCGTTTTGTACAAGAGGTTGTTATGTCGGAAAATAGCGCGGACACGCGCCTCACACCGCGAGCGGGTGCGTGCGCCACACGGAGAAAAAATTGAGAGAAATGAAAAGGAGACGAGCTGTCCGGAGGATAATCGGCTGAGATTGTGTGTGTGCCTCTTTGATAACTGTAAGTTGTATAACTCATGTTGTCAGTTCACTTAAGCCTGTTTTTGGTCTATAGTTCTTCACATTTAAGTTAGTGGTTTGGGTGTGTTCTTCACCTGTTAGCTAGGTTGCACGTTGGTCTTAATGAAGCATCAACACTTTCACTAGCTTTATTCGCATGAGTTTTTTTTTTTGGGGCCAAACTTCAGATTCTGTAATTCAAATTGACAAGTGGATGGAAACTTAGACGGAGACAGAAGTTGTCTCCGTCTGTTTTAACAGACACACCTGGGGTGAAGTTGGAAACCAGAATCAGCTTTAATCCAGTC
>NC_048412.1:6058820-6063445 GCF_013103735.1 Etheostoma cragini
AGAGAGATGTTTGAGACAGAAGGCATCAAGAAGGACTCCTGGCCAATGTGCTGGGGAACTTCTTCATTAATGTATGTTCAATCATTCATATTTCCAGAAGCCATATTTGAGCACACACATACATGTAGATTCATTTACATGTTAGGGAGAAAGATTAAAAATAAAAACTGGATCTGTGACTTCTCACAGAATCACAACTGAATTCATATCTTGCATATAAGTCAGAATCTTATTAACCTAGAGTCCCAGTTTCTGTCATTATAATCATATATGTTATGTTTTAGGCCTGTTGGCAGACATCCATTTAAAATAGAGCCTTTGCCATATAAAGACGTGTCCTCCATGTCCACTGAAGTTTCTCAGCGTGCTCTCTAGTAACATTTGAGTGCTCCAGGTAGATTTGCATAAAAAATGTACAAGGCTACTTTTACTTTTATACTATAAGTAAGTTTCCAAGCCTGTACTTTGTTACTTTTACTTGAGTAAAGAAGTTTAATCAGTACTTCCACTTTTACCGGAGTATTTTTTAACACAAGTATCTGTACTTCTACTTAAGTACGGAAAGTGAGTACTTTTGCCATCTCTGCCCGCTGATGCTTATCCATCCACTGCGCATGGTCCACATGGATGTGCCTCGCCAGCTGACTCAGATGTGCCACGTGTTCCCAGCCGGCCTGGATATGTGTCTCCTCGTGAAATACTACCACTTCCCAAATGTCCCCCCAGAACACAAACCAAACGAAAGCGTGTGAAGACAGCCATCATAACTGATACTCCCTAGAAGCAGGCAATTGAAGAGGCTTATAAAGAAAGACAAAAGAAACTGGCGGGGAAAAAGCAAAATAGCAAAGAAAAGGGAAAACCGAAAAAGAAAGCAACCAAAAGGAAAATCGTAGTTAGCAGCTCTGAGGAGAGTGATGTCCCTGTCCCACTTGATAATGACGAAGAGAGCTCTGAGGATGAGAGAAATGATCCAGGAAACAAAGATCTGTCTGTGGGTGACTTTGTCATGATTAACTTTACAACCAAACACAGGAGCGTCCGGTATATTGGCATGGTTGAAAAAGTTGAAGATGATGAAATTCTTACCCAATTCCTTAGAAAAATTCAGGGAAACACAAAAGTGTGGGAGAGACCCACATTTGCTATTAAAGAAAAAGATGTGGCACATGTTGCCAAAGCAGATGTGGTGAAGAAGCTGCCTCAACCTAAGAGGCATGGAGGGACCACACGTAGAGAACAACTCTTCATCTTTCCCTGCAATCTTCAGGGCTGGAATGTGGAGTAGTTGTATAGGCCTACTGTATTTGTAGAGAATGACTGATGCTCTGATTGTGGATCTAGTCCTGTTGAGTCCCAGGCTGTTCTAGCTGGCTCTAAAGGTCCTGTGTTCTGACCCCGAGACTGTGTCTGTGTGTTCAATTGTACATAGGCTCCTGGCATTTTTATATTAAGACTTTTATATACATATAAAAAAAGGATATTTTGTAGTGTAGGAGTTAAGTTGCAGCAAGGTGATTCATACCTCTCATTTGAATGTTAATAAAACATTTTGAATTACATTATGTTGTATTTGATTTTGTTTAGAATTACTTTCAAATGTAAACGTTTAAAATGTGCTTAATAGACCAATTCCAATGATTATTTTACTAGTCTGGCATTTGTTCTGGGGTGTGAGGTTGTCAGGCTAGCTGTCAGGATTCTAACCTGTTACAACATACTGTATGTTGTTATGGTAGTTTCAGAGTGGAAAAGGTAAGTGGATCAGTTCAATTCAATTCAATTCAATTCAATTCAATTTTATTTATAGTATCAATTCATAACAAGAGTTATCTCAAGACACTTTACAGATAGACCACACTCCATAATTTACAAGGACCCAACAGTTCTAGTAGTCTCCTCCAGAGCAAGCAACAGTGCAACAGTGGCGAGGAAAAACTTCCTTTAAGGCAGAAACCTCGGTCAGACCCAGGCTCTTGGTAGGCGGTGTCTGACGACCGGTTGGGGTTAGAATGAAGAGTGGAAATAACAAAAATAGAAAGAAATTTACCCAGTTTACCCCTAGTTGGTTCACTTTACCCCGTTGACTTCTCTGGTCTGCCTCACTTTACCCCTAAGCTGGGGTAAAGTGAGACACAAGACCACTTTTTTAAAAAACATCATATTTTCACTGCCCTTCATCCTGAATACATTCTGATAATTACAATAACAAGGAAACATCCTGAATTAATGGGAAATGTGTAAATTTAACTGATATATCATTTTAGCTCACTTGGAGGCGAGCAAATGTAAAAAATGTCTCACTTTACCCCACTCTCCCTACTCTGCAAAAGTGCTTTATCCGTACCGGATACTCGTTTCAGCCGGGTACTCGGATCACCCCTAATCACAAGTACATGGTCTCAATCACTCAGTCTTTTTCAACTGAGATTCATTTTTTGAATTATTGTCACATTGATTTTAAAATAGACGATAAAGCAGGAGATGTTTTGGAGCCTGACTACTTTATGAATGACAGTTTGCGGCCAGTATATGACAGCAGGGGCTGGTGGTTTTCGTGTTCTTGTTTTAAACTTTAACCATCTTACGCTGTGTTTTCACTAGTTAATTTGAACATTTTGGTGGTCTAAAATGGCTTATTCAGCGTTTGGTTGTACTACAAGACACTGAAGGAGTCAGCTGTAAAAACAAACTTGGTAAGTAATCTTACAGTTACTTTTAAGACTTTTTTTTGTTAGAGTGAATTATGTTTGCACCTTGTCCTATATTGTAAAATGTTGTCTTTTCAAAAAATAAATTCTCTTTTGTTATTGTGTTTTTGATATGTTTTCTTGTTGTTGCCTTTTCTCATTAGTTAAATGGCATCAATTATATATCATTTTCAGGATATTACTTGTATTTTTGTGTTTGTACTAGAACATGCTTAAATGTTAACAAAAACTGTTTTTTTCTCATACAGACCACTGTATGAGGTGCTCTGTACGAGTGTCTGTTTCTTTAAGCCCTCTCCTGAAATTACACCCGTCTTGCCTTAGCATGCAGCTACATAATATTTAATATATAGCACTAGGCTAGATTGTAAAGTTGCAAAGCAGCACTTTCAATTGTCAAAAATTGCAGAAAAGGTTTTTATTAGGGTCATTTTTAGGCCTTTATTGACAGGACAGCTGAAGAAATGAAAAAGGAGAGAGGAGGAATGATGGCTGAGAAGGACGCAGGTTGGAGTCAAACCCGGGCCTGTTGCGTCAAGGAGTAAACCGTTATATATGTGTGCCTGCTGTACCAACTGAGCCATCCGGGCACCCAGAAAAGGTTTCTGAACCAAACACTACCCGATTGGACATGTATCAAAAATTGGGGAGAATTTCACAAATTGGCAGCCAAGATGACATCTTTTACTGCTATTAGCATGTAGCTACTATAGCTGTAGCAGTGGGCACTAATGGACTATAACAGCACTTTCTACAGTCAAAAGTCGGAGAAAGGCTCTTAAACCTAATACTACATAACCGGTAATGTTTCAGGAGTAAATGGGGAGAGTTTAACAACAATGGCCGTCACAATGACATATTTTACTGCCGTTACAACGGCAATTATCTTTAAAAAGACCTTTTCTTTTTAAAGATAATTGTTTTGGCATTGATGCATTTATGCATATTGAAGAAGGACACCTCCAGGCTGGATAAACTGATCGGACGGGCCGGCTCTGTGGTTGGCATGAAGCTGGACTCACTGGTGACGGTGGCAGAGAGGACAACACTGGACAAACTGCTGGATATTACTAAAAATGCCAGTCACCCCCTGCACACCATCATCAGCACCCCGAAGAGCCTGTTCAGTGGAAGGCTGCTCCTTCCCAAGTGTCGGACCAACAGACTCAATGACTCCTTTGTCCCTCATGCCATCAGACTATACAACTCCTCACTCGGGGGGAGGAGGAAATAGGGCAGAGAGGAAAATACAATACATACATACACACACACACCTTGACTTATATTAATACCCGGTCACTTTATCACTTTAACACTGGACTCAACACTGACAGTTTGATACTTATTTGTTGTCTTTTTACCTTTATTTGACGAATGCTCTTATTGTTCTTATTATTAGTAATGGTGTTATTTTTATTTTTATTTTTTTTCTTGCAAAAACCGCTGCTGGAATTTTCTATTTCCTTGCGGGAGTCATCCCAAAAGGATTAAAAAAAGAGAAGTCTAAGTCTAAGTCTAAGTTTATTAGTGACAGCTTAGACATGAAAGGGGAGAGAGAGGGCTAATGATAGTGATGGCCAGTTGAAGCTTTGAGAACCAGTGTCTTTATTTTCTGAGCCCACTAGATGGAGCTCTTGGTTTTAAGAGAAAGGCCTAAGGCAGGGGTCCCCAAACTACGGCCCGCGGGCCGCACACGGCCCGCCTCCACGTTTGAACCGGCCCCCTGAACAATACCAGAGACGGAAAAAAAATGCTACTACGACCTCACTTTGCCCCAGCACATTTTGACCCTTATGGTCACCCATACCCCAGTCATAGAACGTGAACGTGACCCCCCCGACATTATGAATCCCGTCACAAAGACAAGTATGCTAGCTTGCTAGGCCAAATGCGAGCTGAAAAAATCTCAAAGCT
>NC_048412.1:6063545-6070874 GCF_013103735.1 Etheostoma cragini
CCAAGGCAGCCGTGGAGGGAACATCAACAAAGGCAACTCAGTGCTGCCAGCCTCGGGGTCACAGTTTTCCTTCCAGACGTTTTGGAGATGAGGATTTTTCCCGTTCTTTTCAGCCGCAGTGGTTTGAAAAATGGAGGTGGATACACTATGACATTGAGAATGATTGCACTTTCTGTTTTGCTTGTATCCAGGCTGTTGAGAAAAATCTGGTGGCTTCCCGTCAGCATGTGAGTAAAAATAGGCTTTTCGTCGAGAAAGGATTTTTTAACTGGTGCACGGCATCTGCTAAATTTTGTCTGCACGAGAAATCGGCCATTCATAAAGATGCTATTCGCACTCTTGCGGGGTTAGAAAAAACGCCAATAAGTGCTCTACTCTCCGATATTGCCGCCAAAGACCAGCAAACAGCAAGGAATGTCCTGGAGATATTATTTTGCTCCATAGCATTCCTGGGACGAAAAAGAATCCCGTTTAGGGGTGACACGACTCATGAGGGTGTGCTCTATGACCTGATGCTGGAACGGACTTTTAATATACCCAAAGAAGAAGAGTGGATAAAGAAGAGGGATAATTGGATGTCCGACACAATACAGAATGAGATAATCAAACAGTTTGCTCAGGCTGTTCAAAAGGACATAGTAACTCGCGCATCAGACTGCCCGTTCTATGGACTGACAGCTGACAGCACCACGGATATCAACACTACGGAACAATTCTCATGCAGCGTTCAATTTGTTGACAGTAATCTTCAGTCTCACTGTAAATTCTTGGGATTTTACTCGAGCCCTGACACAACTGCAAAAATGCTGTTTAAGTGTTTGAAAGACATCTTTGTGAGATTGAACATCTCTTTGGATTGCCTTTAAGGATATTGTTTTGATGGTGCAAATAACATGTCGGGCCGCTCTTCCGGTGTTCAGGTCCGACTGAAGGAAATATGCCCCCAGTCCTTGTATGTTCATTGCAGCAACCACTCCCTGGACCTTGTGCTGCAAGAAGTTGCACGTGAGGTGAGCCTAGTAGCTGACGGGTTAAACTTCTTACAGGGTGTTGCAGGTGTTATCAAAGAATCTTCCAAACGCAAACAGCTTTTTGAAACACTTTTCAGCTGTGATGACATCATTGTCAACATTTTAGGAATATGCCCAACGAGATGGTGTGTGCGCACCAAAGCAACCCAACGCTGCTGCGCAACGTACACTGTTGTTTTGGCGTCACTGGAAAGCTTGAAAGACGATAGAGGCGTAAGAGGGGATGCAAGGGCAAAAATATCAGGACTGCACAAACAGTCACTCAATGGAAAAACTCTTTTCCGCCACCTCTGCTGCTAAGCCCTTTTTGGGCCCTGTGAAACTGTGGCAAAGAGCCTTCAGAGTGCAAAATCAAGTGCTCTTGGTGCCATTGCTTGTGTAAACCTACTCAAGGTCAGAGTAGTGTCACTGAGAGATGACAAGGTGGTGGCTGAAATGGTAGAAAAGGTGAAAGTGTTTGCTACCCAGAATGGTCTGAAGAAGCCAGATGCTGAGCCCAGAGTAAGCAGAACACCTGCCCGCTATCGCCAAGCTGTCGGCTCTGAAGCGTTGTCACAGGCAACAGGTGAACTCAAATGGAAAGCTGACTTTTATGAAGCTCTGGATTTGGTCCAGTTTGAACTCACCAGAAGATTCGACCAGAGCGCGATGAAAACAGCTGCATTCAGGGAGAAGACCGTAATTGATGCAGCAAACAGCCGCATATCATCGGAACTTGACGCACAATCTCTTCAGCTTCCTAAACAGCTTGACACAGGGCGACTGAACCTTCAGCTCCAAATGTTGGGAGATGTGCGTAAAGAGGGCGACTCCCCATGCGAGACAGTACAAGAAGATGCCTCACATCTGTCTAACCTGCACCCTCAACCAGAGCTCTATTTGGAGAAGTAGAGGATCTTATAAAACTTTGCATGTGCCTACCGATCTCTGTTGCTTCTTCAGAGAGAACTTTCTCAACCCTTAGACGCCTTAAAACCTGGCTGCAAAGCAGCATGTCCCAAAAGAGACTGACTCACCTCACCCTCATCCACGTACACGGGGACATTGTTGCCCAGTTGGATATTCATGCAATGATGAAAACTTTCATCAGTGTCAACCCGGAGCGCAAAAACACCTTTGGAGTTTGCAGTTTGAGTGACTGCAGCACAAGGTAAGAATTCTGGTTTATTAATATGCTGCCGCCGTGCAGTAAATTGGCATTATTCATCAACTGTTCAGTAACAATTCAACTGAAAGTTAATTGTAATTATTGGGGATAATTATGTTTTTTTACACACGTGTAAAGACTACTTGGACACCAAGAATGAGGTCACACCTATTTTTAACTATCCAACCGTATTGTTATAAAATGATTAGGCCCAGCTTAACACGCGTTAATAACGTTTGATACATATGGCCCAATATCTTTAAGCGTTTAATTTGCTATTGCTAAGCTAAAAAAAACTCAAGGCTGCATTTCTCTATTTCAATGTTTGTGTCAGGACTGCGTGTGGGAGTTTACATTTTTGTGGTGGCTTTTCCCTTGATGGTGAATAGATTGGGATTTGAACCCATGCCGCTGTAGATCTCAGCCAACATGGGGTGAATGCTCTTACTGGGTGAGCTAGAGGCCACCCCAATTAGAGTTTACATTTGATGCCAACGTTTGATATTAGATGATAAAGACACATTTTAGTTGGGATTAGTCTGTGCATAACAACCGTGTATGATTTAAGGCAACACTACCCTGTCAAAATATAAGCACAACACAACTGTACTACATGTAAGTGCATTCACAAAAGTTTACGAATTGAAATACACTACCAGTGTTAGATGTGGGAGGAGAGGAAATGCTAAGTAGCCACACGTTTTCATTATGTATAAGACATTCTGCAGATATGTGCAGACTGTAGGATTTTTCCACCTTGATTCCCATGACATATTCTTGCCCTGGCGACACCATTCTACCAGTAATGGATTAGACTCTTTCTTCTGTGTGGCACTGTTGATAAGCCTGGGATTTTCCTTATCCCCCCACACCCCCCAACCAGCTCCCCATCCCTTCTGTTTTGTAGGTCTCTGGCTATCTGCTGCAGGGCTGAGGGAGTTGTAACAGTGTTGTCAGGGTGCCACTGATACCCTCTTTAATGCAGATAAGCTTTTGGACTGAGCAGAAGAGACTGACAGGGAGACCCCTCACCCCCACCCCACCACCACTTCCTCTTTTTCTCCATCCAGTCCAGAACAGAGGCAAGGCCATGCCTGATGGACATCTTATATCTCAACCTTTAACCTTATTCTTAAAGCCTAATTAACTAAATACATGGGGGAAAAGGCATGTTGACGGTTCCTTCTATAAATTACATTTACAGCTGAAACAAAGCTGGCAAACATCCTTTAATGTTAATACAATGCCAGTGACATTAGAAAAGACAATTCTTAAAAAGAGAGTACGCTTTACTTTGTCTTATACAGGTCTAATTTTAAGCACAACTAAAACTCAAAGTATTCACTAGCAGCACAGAACAATGAATGTATGAACTAGTAGTAAGATGTAGGGATGGATGTGTAAATTTGTCTACGGGTATGAGCTAGACAAAATACATCCTATACATGCTTATGCATATCCTTATCCTAAATGAAGGGTTAATCCTCTTATAAAACCTTCTATACAACCAATTTTTTGCTGATAACGTTGGCCTTCATCCTCTGCTGACAGTGACATCTTTAGGTTACCTGCATAATTCCAGTTCTCTGAGTAGCATGACGGAGATATCTTGCTATAGAATATTCCTCCTCACATATTCACAGAAGCACTTATGCCATTATAGCAGTCCAGAGTGGCTTATAGTCTCCATGCAGGCATAGAAACTGGGGTTGTAAAATAAGCTACTATCTGTATCTAAATATCGGTAATAATATCCACATTTAGGTTATACCAGAAGAGAGTGTGGCTTACACCAAGAGAGGTATTAGATATGGCCCAATCAACCAAATTGTTTTCATTAAACTGTTTTTGTACTGTCATACTTCTAAGTGCTTTTAGTATCCGTTCAGATCTCATTATCTCTGTATATCTGCATGAAGTATTTATATTTTGGTGCACCCGCATTTGAGATTCCAGCTTTACATATGGCTGACCATTCAAAGCAGCTCTCTTCACTTCAGAAACAAAGTTATATTTCCCTGCATACCAAGGCTAACTAGCTGAACTATCCTCAGTCTGAAGCAGACATCTCATTTTCCTAGCACAAGCTTGCAAAGGATTCTGGGGGAATCTACCATCACATACGGATCCTTAATCATATGTAGATTTTATGCTGCGCCTCTCTCTAGCACAACAGCTAATAGCCGCCAAGCTCCCACCATGGAGAACGGAGATTCCACTTCTTGTATAGATTTCTAGGAAATACACTTATTAGGTCTGCTATGCATGCGTCAGTCTCAGACGTTTGGCCTGATAGTAACTGATGGGCACTGTTCATGCATGTGCAATTTGAAGTAACCTTCTTCCCTTTCTGGTCAGACACCGTTAATATAATTTAAGATAATCTTGATGCTGACCAACATTTTAACAAATTCAGATGTGAGTGTGATGACAAGCACTTTTGGTGAAAGCTGATGACTGTCTTCTTCTTCTTTTCTACATTGGTTCAGGGAAGAATATAGCCTGAAGCACTAGGCAGTATTGCATCCATAAGCCTGCAGTTGAGAAAAAAAGTCAACCAACATAAACCACTATATTAACAATAAAATATTTAACAATGGACGGTAGAAATTGCTCAGTTTGAGTATAAAGAAGGGTTAAGGAATATATCATTCTCATTGACAGGCCTGCTGTCAGTTCATAGATAGGGAAGATCACTTGTTTTCCCTCTGTATGAACTGACAGCCGTTTTCTTGGTGGTGATGGATGGTGAAAGCACAGGATAGCGCTTCTGTAAAGAAACAACAAACCTCTAAACAAAAAAACTTGAATCTGACCAAAATCAACAACAACACTTACACTAATGTTGGGTCCTGAGCTTGGTTCTTTTTTGGGGTATAGATTGAATTATGTTTGTGTACCTTTGGGTGCATGAGAGTGCAAAAGCGCACAATACCTGTCTTCTTTGCATGATGACGGAGAGCGGAGCTCCGACACACACAAACACACACACACACACACACACACACTGACAAACTGCAGAATCAAAGCAGTTTTTCTGTGTGTGTCTAAGACACAGCAAGTCACTGCAATGCCAATAAAGCGGTTGCAAGTGTGGTAACTTTTCAAAACTCCACGCAGACAGCGTATATAATGGAGAGAGCAAAGCACTCCCAGTATGTTTAATGTGAGTGTTTACTATGCCCTATAGACGTATATGCCCTTTGTCACAGTAGACATGTTGGCGTGTCATAGGAAAAGCACAGGTATATTCAAAACCATTAATGATGGCTAAATTCCACTCAGGAGAGGCCCTGGTGCCGGGAATGCTGACTCACTGAAATAGCTTACTGGGACACTGAAAGGAATGGAAATGAGACATCGTTAAGGTTATTAATTCCAGCTGTGCTTTACCTACTATGAGCCATTGTTAAGGTTATTCATTTCAGATGTGCTTTTCCTACTACGACAATCCAAAATGTCTGCCGTGAAGAAGGCCTAATGACTGACTGGCAGGCTGAGGTTGTAGGGCAAGGCAACTTTATTTCTACAACACATTTTAGCAACAAGGCAATTCATAAGGCTTTACATAAAACATAGAGCAGTTTTAGAAATAATAATATAGAAAATAAAACCTTAAATAGAATAAGCTACAAATACAAAAATAAAAGATACTGGGCAATGTAAGTAAAGGGAGGGGAGAGGAAATAGTTTTATTATGTGTTAAAAACAAAATGAAAATAAATAAATAAAAAATTAAAATGTCCTAAGTAAATTGGATGAATAGGTTTGGAATTACAACTGAAATAAATGTTTTGTTTTTACAGACCGAAAGTATAGGGAAAAGGTTGCGTTGGGTAACTGGGAACTGAATTCCAGGTATCAGTCTTGGGACCGGAACAAGAGAGAACGCTACCCACGGATACCTATTGAGGTCAAAAGTAATTTAGTTTGATGTAAAAAAATGTTTGACTGTTAAATTGTGTTTCAAATTTGTGGTGTCATCAGCCCTCAAATAACCACATTAAATGATGTTTGTGTCCACACTGTAAATGATCTCCATCTTTTTTTTAAAGGTAATGGGACAAAGAGTAAAACCGTCTCCCTTCTGATTGAAAATCCACCAATTATTTTGGTTTGGAAAAAACACAAAAAAAAAGGGATAGGATTTAGTATAGGAAAATAAAGTTTCTATCATAATTGTTGTTAAAGTTAAACACAGTTTTTGGGTTTTAAACTTATCACCTTCATGGTTCAAACTCCACTGACATTCATTACCCCAAAAATGCCTGGCGATGTAATGAGGATGCCCCTATCAGCAGTCCTGTGTCTTTTGTCTTTGATTGTGTTTAATTTTGGTGGGCTTTGTGTGCTCTGCGTTAAATCATCGACTGTCAAAAGGCCTTCCAGTGTAGATAAGGTTGTAATGCAATATAGTATTCAGCAGAGCTCCAGGAGAGTAATGCATTTATTCTGCTGTGGCTGCTGTGCATGAACTTTACAATGTGCCCATGGCACCTTGTGAGTACTTTAATATACGCTAAAATTACAGTTAAAAAGTTCCATTAGAACTCTTCCTTCTTACTTTTGTGTTTCATTCTACAAGTAAATATGAGAGGAAGTACCATAACTCATCACTGTTTAAGCAGGTTAAAACTTAACTTTTTTTTTTATAGTGGCCCCGAGGTGCAAAATACAACATAGTACAAAACTCAATAACCAAAAAGAAAGCCCAGCAAAACCGGAAAAACATTTTAAAGTCGACGTATTATGCTTTTCTGTAGTTTCTGTCATACATGCATGTTACGTTATGATGTCAGATTTCCATGTTAAATGTGGCCAAAACAATTAAAAAAAATAAAGAGGTATACATATTTTTGGAGAAATCACCGCAAGCTAAAACGTTCAGATTTCCAACTGTTCTGAACGCTCCGGTTTCAACAGTTTTCTACTCTGGCTAAGTGTACGCCCGGCCTTCTATGATTGGTCATCATCTAGGTAGGCAGGACTGTAGGGTTGTTGTCATTGAAGCCACTGCGTTAACAATATTGCATGTTGGGTTCCTGGATGGCCCAGTGGTAGAGTCTGTAACACACATATATATATATATATATATATATATACACATACACATATATACACATATATATATATATATATATATATATATAT
>NC_048412.1:6070974-6073299 GCF_013103735.1 Etheostoma cragini
TAGTTTTTTAAATTATGGTTGTAGTACTTTGTTCTTTCCCTAGGGGGTGCTGCAGCACCCTCCGCACCCCTAGTTCCCGCGGCCATGCAACTGCGTGTCTGCTCCGTGCTCCACTGTCCTTAAATACCCTCCAGGTCCGAATTTGTTGAGGAGCGGCTGCGGCCATGACTGACAGCTTGGCGTGTGATCATGCAAAATAACAGGATGAAGAAGAACAAAACCTCTGACCTGTTGACTTCAGGCCTATCTCTGCCCATTGAAAGCTGAATGCTCCCCATAAACGTACCAGCACTCTATGCATACTAAAAAAGAGAAATGTTGACATATACTGGATACCGGCCGTTTAGCCAATAGATTCTATTACACAATTGCATCCTCCTCAGCAACTTCTAAAACAAATGGAGTAGCCATTGTTGTCAAACAGATACTCCCACTTAAAGTGTTGTCCTCTTGGTCAGATGATAGAGCCAGGATTGGGATCTCCACAACAGAGTTTGGTGCTAGGAAAATTCCCTTTGTGTCAGCCTATGCGCCTAATGTTTTTGATGGGAATTTCTATAATATTCTCACCAATCAAATGCTGGAGTTAACAGACTGTTCTACTATTGTTGGTGCAAATTTTAATACTGTGTGGGACCCAAAAATTGATCGGTCAAACGCAAAGGCCATTAGGGACCAACCTCAGGCTACAAATGCTCTGAAATCATATGCCAGCAGCTTGGGGCTTATAGATATTTGGGGTGCATTTAATCCCAACTATAAGGATTATTCTTTTTTCCCAGGTAGACATAAATCTATTTCCAGAACAGATTTTCTTTTAGCATCTCCTCAATTATTTCATCCAATTGATAAAGCGATGCTACTTCAAATGGTATTATGTGACCATAAAGACGTCGTTGGGCAGCTATCTGAATGTGCAGTTAGATAGCGCTTCAATACCGTTTTGCTGAGTAATGAATCCTTTTCAGTTTTTTGCTAAATTAAAGATATTTTCCAAAAAAAGTTGCCTCTGTAAAAGACCCCAGGATATTTTGGGATACGATAAAAGGTTTTATTAGGAGCAACACCATACTTTTCTGCTCTAGTGTGCGCAAAGCTACATCACTGAAACTGCAAAAATTTGAAGCTCAGTTCACCAGACTAGACTCACTGTTAGAAACTCATTTTACTGACCAGATAGCTTTAAAACGATCATTAGTTACAAAAGAAATAAACAACATTTTGAAACATTCAGTCAGATTTTCTAACTCACAGAACAAGAGCGATATTACTCTTAGGGTGCTAGACCCAGCACCTTCTGGCTATGAGATTAAGATCAAGTGATTATTTTGCAGATACTCCCGCTTTAAATCCCCGTATGGTAATGTTAGAACTGACCCTGTTGAAATAAATGAATCCTTTCAGACAATTTATTACAAATTGTATGAATCTGAGGATACTTTGGATAAATCCCACTGTGACAGCTGGTTGAATCAGCTATACTTGCCTCAGTTATCAGCAGAGGAATCAGCTAGCTTGGACACATTTATTACTATTAAGATTGGCACTACAGAACATGCAAAAAGGAAAATCACCAGGTTGAATTTCATGTAACTTTTTGGGAACAGTTGGGCCCTTTCCTTCTTAACATGATTAACTTATCTATTGAAAAGGGGGAATTCTCAAGGGATGTTAACACGGCCTTAATTTCTTTACTCTTGAAAACAAAGAAGGATCCTACACGGTGTTCTATCTATTGGCAACTGAGCCTGCCTAATGCTGAAATAAAAATCTTTGCAAATCTCCTAGCCCATTATTTGGAGTCTCATATGGCAAAATTAATGAACTCCGACCAAACAGAATTCATAAAAACGAGACTAGCAGCATTAATGTTAGAAGCATTGTCTGTTATGGTTTGGGGTTTTTTGTTGGGGTATTTTTCCTGTTTAGCCTTCCCTGGGTTTTTGTCCCGGCTTTGTCCCTGGTCTGGTGTCTTAGATTCTTTCTTATGTTCCCTGTGTGTTTGTTGTGCATTCTGCTTTATTTTGGTAGTCAGTTTCCTGTCTTGTCCTGTCTTGTATAGTCTAGCTTTACTTTGTTTGTCTGATTGTCCAGCCCTGCCCTAACGTGATTCACCTGTTGTCTCATCTGATCCCAATTACCTCGTTACCTCATGTATTTAACCCCAGTGTTTCCTTTGCCTGTTGTTAGATCCTTTTGTTCTCCAGCGTGTCGTCACCTCTTCCCCGTTCCAGCTCTAGTAAGACCTCCCCGTGATATTTTTGCCTGTTTACCTTCCCCTGTGAGTTTCCAGCCCTTGTGCTTCGGTTTTTGGTTTTTCCCTGG
>NC_048412.1:6073399-6121522 GCF_013103735.1 Etheostoma cragini
CACCTCTTCCCCGTTCCAGCTCTAGTAAGACTTCCCCGTGATATTTTTGCCTGTTTACCTTCCCCTGTGAGTTTCCAGTTTCCCAATGAAAGCCTTTGACAGACGTGAGTCTTGAGTCTTAGAGGTGATGGGCATGGTAACACTGTCATTGGTATAATTAAAGTTTGTATTCTAATACTTCAGCCCAGAGTATGGAAGCTTATCAGGATTTAAGTGGTCAAAGTCTGCACCACTTCATTTAAATGACTCTGCTCTCAACTCAACCATCTCTGAATTCTATGAACTCTTTGCTGACTCTCTTCCCTCCTGCTGGCTACTGGCGTAAATTACAATCAGCGGTATCTAAATGTATTTGGAAAGGCAAGCAGCCTTGACTTAAGATGTCTACTCTACAGAGGAGGAACAAGGATGCTGGCCTTTCAGTTCCCTATTTTAAACATTATTTCTGGTCCTTTGTGTTAAGACCCCTCCTTATTTGGTTTAGCCCACATGTGTCTGTTTTCTGGCATACCTTAGAAAGGGCTATGACAGAGCCTTGGTCACTCCACATTGTTCTTTTTGCCAATGTTTCTAACAAACAGTGCCAACTACGCTTTGGCCCTATTATCTTAAATCTTATCAAGACTTGGAGATTAGCTGAAACATACTGCCATATACTGTAGCTTGTAACTGGCACACTTTTTTCCCCATTATTCAATAACACAGCCCTCCTGATTGGTGGGAGGCCAATAACAGCCCCTCAATGGGAACAAAAAGGAGTTCATTGTGTAAAAGACATTTTAGCGAGTTTGGCCTATTGCCTTTTTCTGACTTGCAAAATGCATTCAGTCTATCGTTTTTTACCTTCAGATAAGGTCGGCACTCAAGGCATATGGGGTCCTCTGGCAGACGCCTTTGCCCATCCATCCTATCTGGAAGTTATTTACTGTGCAGTCTAAAAGCTGTGGTATGGTATCATGGCTTTATCTATTCTTTTATATTATTCTTTGTGTTATTGAGAGTTTCTGGACATGCAATTTCCCACTTCTGAGTGTCGATCTTACTGGCATAATGTATGGTCTAACGTTCCAGAAGTATCTCGCAATCCAGACCATCAGCAGATTCACTACAATTTCCATCATACGACATATCTAAACCCTTTGTAAATGCAACACATGAAAATAATGAACAGCCCTTCATGCACTTTTGGCCCAATTAAAGCTTAAGGTACATATCTTCATGCTCTGGGAGTGCTCTCCTGTTGGTCCGTTCTGTTACAATCTTGCATCCAAATATCCACCTTAAATTATGTTACTGTACCCGCTACTGTAAATGTTTTGATTCTGAATGACCTGTCAGCCATCCAGCTTTATAAATCTCAAAAACATGCCGTGTTTGCTGAACTTGCGACTGCTGAAAGAATTATTGCAACCTGTTGGAAGCCACCTCACCACCCTTTATTTCTTGGATGTTGTGTATATGGAGCTATTAACAGCGCGCATAGAGTGCAAGGAAAGACCTGGATACTTGGCACAATATTGTTCCCTCTTTGAGGTCCTCAACCTGTGCGTGTGATTGGTCCCTTGTCTTTTGTCTGTCTGTCTGTGTGTCTGTTTATGTATGTGTTTGTGTGTGTCTGTTTCTGAATGGGTTGTTTTGTCTCTCTCCGTTTTCTCTCTGTTTTTTGGCTCTGGAACATGTTCCATGTCTCAGTGTATTGTTTGTAATTGTTTGTATATGTTAATTTCTGAATATAAAATAAACAAAAAAAATGTAATCACAAAAAAGGATTGGATATGGGGCAGCAAGAATTGGTTCCACACTAAATTAACATCAAAAAATAAACACATTTTTTTCATCAACAGAAACAAGAAACAAAAAGCAAAAAACCGCACCTTGGAGAGGAAACTCTAGCCTAGCAGTGTCCCAGCTAATCTATGGAGAGTAGGCCATATTAAGCTAGGTCAACATAGCATTCAGAAACACAGTCTCTGTAATCATATCAGGCAACAGTGCGATAAAACTAGGAGACATTAAGAGAGCAAGACAAACCAATGGTCCATGTTCATCAGGTAGTTGTTTCAGTCCTGATCCCCTTCAACGGCGCCCTCGTTGACAGGATCCAAAGCGGCGTCTCTCCCTGCCGCAGCAAGAGGACAGGGCACAGGAGGTGAATGCTCTATACTTGGTGCCTTCTGTGATCTTCAGTGTTGCCGGATAAAGCAGGAAAAAAAAATCCCCCAGACCCTTGATTTATGCTGAATTTATGGTTTGATAGAAGGCTTGCTGCCGTTTGACCGTAAAGTTGCTGTAATCTGGGGAGAAGCACATTTTCTGGCCCTCAATGACAATGAAGCTTGTAGGACCGCCTGTCTTGTTGTGTAGCGAAGCACGCTGAAAATCCGTGTGCGATTAGTAGTGTTGGTCCTCTTTGGGCTATCACTGTAAATTTGGTGAGTTCTCATAATCTCAATCCGAACATCTGCCAAATTTGGGAACCACTTAGGCAGGGACTGCGAGAGATACTGTGTAGCATTAAAGCCGTCCAGCCCCTCTTTCAGCCGGACGATGCGGATGTTGCATCTTCGGTTTCTTTCCTCAGAGTCTCCTAGTTTCACCTCCATCTCCTGAAAAGCGTGGCCATGACTGTTAAGAATACTTGAGTTGCTTTCCATGGTAGTTTTTAGGTTCACATTCGATCTGATAGATCCAAGGCTTGGATAGCAGGTTATTGTTGTTGTCGATCCCCACCTGTTGAATCTGAGACCGGATCTGACCAAAACGTTGTTCGAGGTAGCCTACGATTTCTCCAGTAATGCCTCTGCAATGGCATCCATATTGCCGCACTGGGTTCTGTTCTTGTTTGCCATCCGACAGTGGCTTGAATAAGTTTAGACACCCATGCTAAAATTGATTAAAAAGAGGAATAAAATAACAACTTTTGGAAATTGATCTTAATGCCCTTAATTGAAATTGTTTTTTTTTAGGAAAATCCAACCTTTTAAGGACACCAATTTTCTTTGTGAATAAAAAATGTATTGTAAATAATTAAATGTTCTTCCTTAAAATACAGGGGATAAGTATACCCCCCCTATGTTAAATTCCCATAGAGGCAGGCACATTTTTATTTTTAAAGGCCAGTTATTTAATGGATCCAGGATACTATGCATCCTGATAAAGTTCCCTTGGCCTTTGGAATTAAAATAGCCCCAAATCATCACATCCCCTTTTATTTATTTAATATTTCAACATTTATTTATTTACGATACGTTATTCTCTGTCTCTCTGTCCAGCTGATCACGTGACACTCTCTTGATTTCAATCTTGACCACATAAGATTAAGCTACGAAATGAGATCCTGCTGCATGCAACCTAAAGGTGATTTGTAGTTGAATATTCAAAGATAATTTGTTAATATTCCATGAGAATATGCAAATCTTCCATCTGAGATGCTTGTCATATATTTTGCAGTCATTCTTTTGCCAGAGCCGGCATCAGCAAAGAGGACACGACGGAACAAATTAAAGATAACCTAATTGCAAAGTTGATTGGAGAAATGACTCAATTTGGTCAAAATAAGCTCCTTTTTGTACCCCAGTTTTTTTTTTTTTTACCCTCCTATGCAGAATCACAGACATTTAAATGTGTATGAAATAGGATATATCCTACATTTAATTGATCTAGACAAAAGGCAAAATCTTGAGCCAGATTGGGAATGGATAAAGGTGTTGGAGGACGGGCAGGACTTTGCAACAACAACCCATGCTTTACTAAAGGGGATTTTTTTCCAATATTTTAGCCTTTCAGGGACAAAGACAAATGAGTCTACTACTCCACTCACAAAGCTGGCAACCACCCAGATCTCATATTCACCAGAAACTGCTCTACATCCAACCTTACTGTTACTCCTGTCCATAGCTCAGACCATTTCTTCATCTCTTACTCTCTCCCAATCTCTGAAACTCACAAACACATCTCAAGAGACACTATAACTTTCCGCCAAAACATTTGTTCACTCTCTCTTCTTCTTCTCTGGCATTATCTACTTTATCAACTGTCCTTCCATCTGACTTCTACTGATGCCTCCCAACGCTGCCAGAAACACTCTCCTCTCTACTCCATCTTCTTCTCTTGACTCTCTCGGCCCCCTTACTTCGCTGCAGGATTGCAAGTCCCCCCCAGCTCTGTGGTAATCCAACTCAGTGCGTGCTGAAAGATCAACTATATGGGCAAAAGGAAATACTGGAAATCTAAACACCCAGATGATCTGCTTATCTATCAGTCTCTTCTTTCCTCCGCTGCCTCTATTTCTGCAGCAAAAAACAAACTCTTTTTATCAAACCAAAATTGAATCCTCTTTCTCCAACCCCCAAACACTTTTTTCCATCTTCTCTAACCCCCTAGATCCAGTCCACCTCTTCTCTATCTACTTTGTAAAAAAGATAGATGACATATGCTCTTCATTCTCGACCACACTTCCTAAAATCATCTTACCATCCATTACAACCAGTAAACTTTCCCCCCTCTCTCCAAATCAAATTCTTACTTTGATTACCTCCGCTCGCCCAACCAGCTGCCCCCTTGATCCTATCCCTTCTCTAGTCTATTGCTCCTGACCTTCCTCCTTTCCTTGCCTAGCTCATCAACATCTCCTTGTCAACAGGCCATTTCCCTGACGCCATCAAAGAGGCAAGAGTGATCCCACTACTCAAAAAACCAACCCTTGAGTTGTCTGAAGTAAATAATTACAGACCTATCTCCCTTTTTACATTTCTATCCCAAACTCTTGAGCGTGCAATTTACAATTAACTTTCTACCTATCTCCACCAGGACAACCTTCTTGATCCACACTAGTCTGGCTTCAAGGCCGGCCACTCAACAAAGACTGCCCTGCTTGCTGTCACAGATCAGCTTCACATCGCCATAGCAACCTCTCTCTCTTCCATCGTCATCCTTCTGGACCTTTCTGCTGTCTTTGATCCGGTGAACCACCAGATCCTCATTTTGACACACAGGATCTGGGTGTCTTAGGTTCTCACATCTTACCTGGCAGACCAAACATACTGGGTATCTTGGAGCGGATCCACCTCAGAACCGTGCCCACTCAAAACTAGGGTTCCTCAGGGATCAGTCCTCGGTCCCCTTCTCTCTGTACACCAACTCTCTCAGGTCTGTCATTCACTTGTATTGCTATTCTTATCACAACTATGCAGATGACACCTAATTATTCTTTCCTTTCTGGAGTCTAACACTCAAGTAGCAGCACGTATCTCAGCCTGTCTGACTGACATTTCTTCTTGGATGTCGACACACCATCTAAAACTCAACCTTGACAAGACTTGAGAAAGGACGCTCCTACCCGGGACCTGACTTTAACAATTGACAACTCTGTGGTAGTCCCCTCCCAGACTGCAAGAAACCTGGGTGTGAAACTTGATGACCAACTCTCCTTCACTGCCAACATTGCTGCAACTTCCCGATCGTGTTGCATATGCTGCCTAACATCAGAAGGATACATCCCCTCTAGTCATCTCACGTCTAGACTACTGCAACTCTCTTCTGATTGGCCTACCTGCATGTGCCATTCGGCACCCGCTGCTCATTCAGAACGCAGCAGCTTGACTTGTCTTCAACCTCCCAAAGTTTTCTTACACTACACCGCTCCTCTGCGCTCTTCACGGGAAGCAGTTGCTGCCCGAATCTGCTTCAAGACACTCGTACTTGCATACAGGGCCAAAAAACGGATCAGCCCCAGTGTACATCCAGGACATGGTCAAACCCTATACTCCAACCCCCCCACTCTGCTCTGGATCAGCCAAGTGGTTGCTGCCCCCTCACAGTGAGGGACAACTAATCACTTAACAAAATCCCAACTGTTTGCTGTCCTGCCTCCCAAATGGTGGAATGAGCTCTATATTTACATCAGGATGGCCGAAAGGCTACGCATCTTCTGCTGAAAAAACATCTCTTCCGACTACACTTCAGATTAACATGAAGAAGGAAAAGAAGAGAAGGAAAAAAGTATATATAAAATCTTGAAAATGCACTTTCATGTCTCTGTAGTTTTCATTATTTAAAGCAAATGTACTTACTACTTGTTGTCTGGAGTTTGCACCTTCAGGGTTGAAAGCACATAATTGGAAGTCGCTTTGGATAAAAGCATCAGCTAAATGACATGTAATGTAATGTAAAATACAAAATCGTATTTGTTAAAGGATGCCTGCCTAGCAGTGCAAAAAATAAAATTGTCCATTCATCCATTTTCTATAAACTCTTTTCCTGATCATGGTCAGGGTTGCTATTCCTGCATGCAGTTGATAAAAGGCAGGGTGAATGGTGGACAGGTCAATGCCCTAGCACGGGGCTTACTTATTTACACCTACAGGCAATTTAGAGACACCAACTAACCCAGCTTTCATGTTTGTGTAATGTTGCTTGACAATCAATTGCAGTGGACACACCACACATGTTATTTTAGACGAAAAATGTTCTATATTTTTTACAATTAAATATGAAATGTTACTGCCATAGGAGGTAGGGAACAGCAACTAAACTAGCCACAGACTTTAGGCACTGTATAAACTAATGCATCTTCCAACACTCAGCATAAAAAAGGTTCTGGTACAATTGACATAAACATCAGCGCTTCTGCAGGTTTTTCACCAACTCAAATTTAAGAAACTTTTTAAGACAGTTTTAAGATCATTATGAATTAAATTTAAGACCTATAGCATCAAAAACAATTTCATAATCTGGAAACATTGTCTGAAACAATTTCTAGATTTCCTCATTGGCATTATAGGACTGGTGTCTAGATTGGCTGCAAACTAAATTGAACTTGGTCTCATTTGTAGTTGTAATATAGCAAATTATATTTGGACTAGCAACAGAAAGAACTACAACACCGAGTAGTTGGTAGGTAAGATGAAACATTAAGGTGAGGCTAAGCAAACGTTTGATCAGTCAGGGAAAACCACTGACCACCAGTTCCACCAGAACAAATACGGACAAACACCCAGGGCAGCTACAGAATCAATTGTGACAGTATGTCCATTTAGACCCGGGAGGTACAATTAAGTATTGTAGGAATATTTTATTCTGTGTAGAAGTAAAAAATGATGGCTGACCTTTGCTCTCTGCTCTTGCTGACTGTGGGAATGTCATCTGGCTTGTTAGAATTGAAAAGGAGATTATTTTCCCGAAGTTTCTGTGCAAGGACTATCTGACCTGATAAATATGAAAGAAAACACCAGAATGGGAAAATGTTTGGGCTGATTCTCATGAACAGGAAAGGCAGAGAGCAAATAATGCTGTGTGTAAAATGTATTTGGCAGGAAGATAAAACCGAGGAATGACCTCACCCCCACCAATCTGTGCCTGGAGACAGATAAGACTCGTACCTGGTCCAGTCTGTCGTCTCTGGCCTGGGAGCGGGAGATTTGAGGAATTTGTGTGATTTTGGCTTAACGATGGTTTGAAGAACCAAGGAGATCCAACGTATGACACCACCACCAAGAACATGGGACAGAAATGGATGAAGAGGAGAGAGTTTTAGGTTAGTGGCATCAGATGCTGGGCAAATCACTGTTGCCCAGGGAGAGATATGACTTAGTTTTGATCTGGTCATTTTAATTGCAATATCATTTCACTAAAGCTGATTAGATTTTTAACTCAGAGAACCCTCAATTTATTTCCGATCCACCAGTATGTGAGCACTTCAATAGTAAAGGGACAAGGTGAAGAGACCATAAATTGGAGTCAGATCAGACCAGAACGTGGTCATCGGTCACATTTTTATTTCTTCAGTATCTTGGACCTTGGATATATGCTTCATTTACAGTATGTAACTTGGTGGATTAACAAAAACCTTGGGGCAAATACTACATACAGCTGATATTTGCATTAGTGTACATTTAGTGTTCATAATTTAACCTTTCAAAAGTTCAAACAGCCAGCCACGTTATCTTGTTTTGTGTTCTGGGGAGCTCTGTCGTGGTTTTGTCTTTTAACAAGTTTCTCTTTTAGTTGGTTTTCTGTTTGTTTTCATGGACTTCCTGTTTTATTTTGATATCCACTGTTTGTTTTCATTCACTTCACTTGTCTTCCTGCCTTTGTCAACGTCCCTGTGATTACCCTCCCACTTCTTATGTGTCTCACCTGTGTGTAACAATCGTCACCTGTTCCCCTAGTATAAATACTCACCACGGCCAGATGGGTGTTACTCCCCGTGTGTCTTCCTCCCCAGCCGTTTTCCAGTTTGTTTTTCTGAGTGTTTCCTTGACAGTTTTGCCTTTATCCTGATGATGATTGTGCCTGCTGATTTTGTACTGCTGCCTTATTGTTCTTTGAACAATAAACTGTACTTACCTTTTTATCTTGAGTCCTGAGTCGTGCATTTGAGTCCGCCTGTTGTACCCTGACAATCTCAGTAGGACTTGCAGACACTAAGGTCATGTTTATGTTTTCTGTAGTTCTTTATTGGCCACTTAATGTGGACTTTACTCTGGTTACTTTCAAGTCACTTCACATCCCGGTCTTTGTTGGCTTTCCTGCTTTTACCTGCCCCATGTCTAATTGTCTTACAGCCTCCCTTAGTACATATACTCCCCTCTCTCTAGCTTTAGTTGCCAGATTGTCTTGTACTAAATTGTCAGCTGTGGAATGAAAATAAAAGTACAATGGTGCTCATTTCAATGTGTGTGTATACTTGATTACCAAAGAGCCTCCAAGGGTTAGCATATGATAAGCTGATATAGACAGGTTTTATTGGAGGTAGGACAGTGGAAAAGAAAGAACATAAAACAGGATGTGAGAAAAGGATTATCATGTGAGAAGTTGTGTAAGAGACACAGGAAATGAAGGTATCCTCCTCACTATGATGGTGACTGAAGAACCGATGGACCAGGAGAGCACTAAGAGGTGTGGACAAGCGCCAACAAGGGGCCAATAGGATTTGGCCCCCGCCAACTAATGGGAGAAGACTACGGCCGGAGTAGAATAGTATAATATATTTCTGGACTAGGAAATCAAGGCCATTCTCCAGAACTCTGGAGCAAAGTAGATATTGCCCATATCGATGTGTGTCTTATTGTCCTTTTGCTTTATTACTTATAAATACATTAATAGAGATTGAATGAGAAATGTTGGGGCTTATATGACTTCTTCTCAATTAAACAAACAACTCTGCTGCTAGCCTTACTTATTTTTTACCTCTGCCTCACCTTACTTCTGTGTTTGCCCTGTAATTTGGACACTGTTGCCTGGTGTGTGAGAAACCCTCTGGTGAACTGAACCTCTGCCTTGAGTTGTGCATTTCTGTCCATAGCTGGCTTTGATCTGATATGTGCCCAGGTAACATACACCCATCCTGGACTGAAGGCCTGCAGAATGAACCGGCCATGTTAAATAAGGATAACGACTCAGACAAGCACATGCAATATTTAATTTTTTAGTTGTAATCTTTTGTCAGTAAAATGTGATAACTCATGACTTATGTCCAGACAATTACAGCTCCTGTTTCTTTACATTGAACTTTGTGAAAGAGTAAAAGGAAGTTTTCTTGACATTAAGCAATGTACAGCTAAATTAAAGCTGCTTTTTCACTCTGAGTTGGGATTTTCCTAGGAGGGTAATGGCCTAAAACCGTCTTGGCCAGCCTGGCTGTCAGACCAGTTCAGCAGGCAGCCCAGTCTACCACAGCAATATGCCAGAGGCCATTTTGGGTGTCTCATTTTGACAGAGCTGTAATATATCACCCTGCCATGTACTCCGTCTCCTCTGTCCACTCTAGTTGTGTCTCCAGTGGCTGGAGATCACACCCCTGCCATGAGCTTGACCTTGCCAGCTGTCTAAAGACAGCGCCCCCACTTGGTACGGCGGACCCTTGGGCCACTGTCACACCACAGCCAGCGTGCGGGAAGCGTGAACCATTAATTCAATCAGAACCACCTGCCAGATTCCCTTGGATTAAAAATAGAAATTGTAATTCCAGGCTTGTGCAATGTAAATTCAAATTAATTAAAACTGTATATCATTCAGCAAATAATTGGATCCCAATCATCTGTGTAATGAGAGGCGTTTGATTAATCTGCTGGAAAAAAACATCCAAAGTGATCCAACCTGTTTTTCCCTTCTTTCGTTCTGAGTAGATGGAATGCTCTCAGAAGTGAATAAATGCCTGTAAAGTGGGAAGGAACCCAAGCACGTGTTTTGGATGAAGAGATGGGCGAGATATGGCTGTGAGAGTAGAGCAAAGGAGCATAAGCAGAGATCATTTATATCCAGAACTTGGAGGCTTACTGTGCAGTGAAAGAGAAGTGTGTATACCTAAGAGCCCCTCCAAAGCGGAGGAAAGTGAGCAGGATAAGGGGGAAGGAGACGATGGTTGACCTTAGCTGGGGAACGATCCCACGGGGGTTAGTCATTCTCCTCATTTCTTCCATTTGGAAGAACATCGCAGTGCTGTAAGATAATCCCGCTGTGCAGCAGGGACCAAACCAATGCACATGTCACTGAGCCAAGTAGATTGCTGTCCCTGTCTCAAACCATAACTTTCTTCCAACTGCCTTGTTTTCCTTTGCTCTGGTCTACACCACAGTCTGACCGCCACGCTGTTTCGAGGTTTCTCTTTTAAAAGATGCATTAACTCAGTTCAATTCAATTATAGTTGTAGTATCAATTCATAATAACAATAGCTATTTCAAGACAGTTTACAGATAGAGCAGGTCTAGACCACACTCTATAATTTACAAGGACCCAACAGTTCTAGAAGTTCCCTCCAGAGCAAGCAACAGTGCGACAGTGGCGAGGAAAAACTCCCTTTTAGGAAAAAAACCTCGGACAGACCCAGGCTCTTGGAAGGTGGTGTCTGACGGTTATGGTTTTGATGAACAGTGGCAATAATAGTCACAGTAACAGATAAAGTAACAGTATCTAGAAATAGTAGTTGTAGAAGTTAATTTCATAGCAGGGCACTGCAGGGTACAGCATGATGTAGCAGTGTGTAACAGGGCATAGCAGGACGTGTAGCGGGACCACGGTGACAGCTGCAACCATGATTTAGGTGCCTCACTGATCTAAGGAAAAGTACTGGGTGAAAAAGAACACAAGGGCTCTGGGAAAAGACTCCCCAGAGATAGGTTACCAACAAGCATTTCTGGGACAGGATGCACACAAATGGAAAGAGAAAAGGGGCTCAGTGTGTAAAAGGAAGTCCCCTGGCAGTCTAAAACGATAACAGCATAATTAAGAGAGACAGGGTAAAGAGAGGAGCCTGGTCGGGAGAACTCTCCCCTTCCGGATCAAGCTGTACTGCCCTGCCTCCCTCTAGTTTGGTCATATTATTTATTATATGGTAAATGAATCTGACAACTATGAAGAGAAGCAGAGAAAAAAAAGGTGTGCCGTGTCTGTAGCTATGCACTCTCCCCCGCCGGTCTAGGCGAATGCTGCAACTCCTCACTATCCAACTATAGAGAAAGTTTTAATTTTACTCTTATTGTGGTGACAGTGTCTGCCCCCCAGACAGACACCGAGAGAAGTCTGATAGCTGAAGGCTCTGGCTCCCATTCTACTTTTAGAGACTCTAGGAACCACAAGTAACTCTTTTAATTCTGGGAGCTACTAGAGCAGTGCTCTAGTGGGACTATAAGGCACTAAGAGCTCTTCAAGATATTATGGTGCTAGACCATTTTCGAGCTTTGTCAGTCAGGAGAAGAGTTTTAAAATAATCGTGGATTTTACTATTCTAGATTACTGTCCATGCATCATAAGGTTAAAAATGGCTCCCTTATTGCTTAATGAACTCATAATTATACATATAGGATTGTGGCATAGGAGTAGCTGAAGTATTTATAGCCAATGTTCCAATGTTTCTAAAGAAACCTAATATACAAACTGAATTGTATGGAAATGTGTATAAAATGATGCACAGGACATCTTGCGCATTTCCATTTGATGGAATGCAGCTGACACAGAATACTTTCAGACAGATAATGAAACTGTATAAATAGCTAGACGCAACATCAGAAAATAGCTATTCGCAACTCAAGTATATGTCTGGTTAGAACCTGTGGGAGAATGTGAAAATTGTGATTGTGTGTGTTTTATATTAATTGTGAAATCTCATTCATACTCCGGCTTCCACCTTAGGTCCTATTTTATTCAGCTTTTATACGGCTCCCTTGAAAAGGCATTTCTTTGTTCCAACACAGGTTTATGTGTTGGGAACCTGGCGGTGGTGGTGGAGGGATATATCTGCCTTGGACTCCACAGCCAACCCCACCCCCACCGCACCGCTGACACAAATGCCACATCAGCACCAATTTCTGTTACTTCACTGTGGGTCAGATCAGAAGTGATTACTGTGGGTGCCGGGGGTGGCGCTGGGCCTCAGCTGCTCCTCTAATTTGCAATGACACCTCATTTTAGGGGCTTTCGCCTCCTTAGCCACAGTGGGAGCAGACCACTGAGAAATGTAATCTAATCACTGAAGGACGGGGAGATATTACCCTCTGTTTTCCTCTGCTATATGTCCATTATCTGATCTGAAATGAGGTGAAAAATAGCACAATCTAAGGATTTGCTCACATGTGTCATTTGGCTGTGAAAGGCCAATCCTTTGCAGATCTATGTTGCACATGATGACGTACACAGAGGTGTACTCCTCTACGCAGCGGCCGTGGGTTCAACTCCAACCTGTGGCTCTTTGCTGCATGTCGTTCCCCCCTCTCTCCCCTCTCGTAACTTTAGCTGTCCTGTCACATAAAAGGGCTAAATTGCCCAAAATATAATCTTTAATAAAAAATGAAAAATAGATGATGATCCGTCAAGTGACGTGATCTGGAAAGAAAAAAACATTGGAACTGCTGCTTACAAAGCCCTCACTAAATGGTTATCATGAGATAAAACTATGTGCTCTTTAGTTAAGCTGAAATTATTTCCTCTCACACACCTACACAGACCAAAAATCTAATTATCAGGGTAGAGCAGACAAAACACGTCTGAATGTGAGAACAAGGCAAACAAGAGCCAGAGAGTTTGACTATATCTCCGTAGAAGCCAGAGAATGTTCCATATCATGTTTGTTTATGAGGAGCTCAAGGCTTCCCTTTGGTCCCCTAACTTCACAGCAGAGGAATAAGTCCCCATTGCCCACACAAACACAGAGCACCCCTTCTCCCCCAAAGCCAAAGAAGACTCTGAATTAAAGAATGCAATACATTTTGATAACCTTGGGGTCTAAAAAGCTGCAGCAGTACAGTTTACTGAGAGGTTGAACTCTTCTTTGTGAAGCAAATCAGAAAAAAAGCAAAGACAAACCATGGACTCTCACTTTGCCTCAACACATTCAACAACACCTCCAAAAATACCGCTGTCGCCCGCAGCACCGCTCTCTTTCTCTCACAGTTTCAGTACATAGTCCTGTTTTCAAGGTGATGTGTAACATGGTCTTCTTACAAGTAACGAGTTAGACTCATAAACACGGCTGTGTGAACGAGCCCTGGCTGCAGCGAAGCCCTTTCTAAAAATGATCCTGTTGAAAGTCAGAGGTTTGGCAATGGAGGACGACAGCAGATGTACCGAGGAATTAAGCTGTAATGTCAGAGGCTTCTTTGTCGAATTACTCTTTCCTTTGTCAAGTTGGGAGCAGAAGGCAGACGTGTGTGTGTGTACATGTGTGTTTGCAGAAGACCAAACCATCTGGCATTCAGCACAAGAAAAAAATTATGGGTCTTTTTCCCTGTGGTAATTTTGGAACCAAATGGAACCCAAACGAAATGGTGATGCGGTTAGTTTGGTTAGAATTAGTGAAGCAGCAGGGTTCAGTGATATAATGTTAGCAAGATATCAGGGGACAGGATTTACAGGATTTAGACAAAGTAGTATACAGGTGCTGGTTATATAATTAGAATATCATGTAAAAGTTGATTTATGTCAGTAATTCCATTCAAAAAGGGTAATTTGCATATTCTTTCATTCATTACACAGAGTGATTTCATGTCTTTTAATTGTGATGATCATAACTAACAACTAATGGAAATCCCAAATTCAGTATAACCAAAAATTTGAATATTACATAACCCTTGTATTGTCTTCGAGTAAGAAATCACACTTTTGACGTTTTTTAATCAATGTTAAAAAAATTTTTTACGTTTTGTCCCTTTTTTCAATGTTCACTTTTTTTGGGGTTCAACACTACGTAACAATAACGTATTAACTTCAGATTTACAGATATTTTTGGAATTTATGGTCAGTAACCTGATTTATAGGAAATTATACCTAATGTTTGACTTACAAAAGCAGAAATTAGGAATTATTTAGATTTAAATTAAAAGGAATGGATGTTGATGGATAATCACAGACTGGAATATGTCCATAAAATTGAATAAGACAGCACCAAATTCATGAAAGTAGAGATTTTGTATTTGGGTAATTACAAGTAGTTACAAAGAACATTGATATAGGAAAACAGATCAATTTGACCAAAGACAACATGAGGGTTATGTCCAGTACAAAAAAGGATATTTAGAAATGTTAGCTGCCTGACATGTATGAACATGAAAAGTATGGGTACAGTTCTCAGATTTATAGTGGTGTAACGGAGTTAAAAATGTATTTTACTAATTCTAATTTCCAATTTATATTTAATTTAATTTCAAATATTTTCTTAATTATTATTCTCTTAATATGTTTTGTTGGATATTTGAGAATTTCATCTTATTGAGTACAATTCATTTATCACATCGCCATTGTTTCCTGAAGAGATGTTGATACTGCATTGCACCCCTTTTTTGCCTCCTGTGTTGCCGTAGCTTCCGGTTTCCCTTCTCAACAACGTCCTGTATTGCTGAGGAAGGTTGTGTAAAAAATGCCGCTGCGCTATTTTATTGTTTTCTTTGAAGATTGTGTTGTGACCTTTCAACATTTATTTTTGCGAAGTTAATACCATGTTAACTAACTGCTTTGTGCTATTTTTACGGTTTAATGTAACTTGTAATGAAGCATTGTCTAACTTTATTTTTGCGCCGTTTTCGCACGCTTGTATAATGTAAATAACGGAGGTACATGATGAGTGTGTGAATTCTGTTGTGTGATGTTTAGGTGCAGATACTGTTAACATTGGAAACAGACCACTGATGTGATGATGTCTTGTGCAGGTGTGTGTGTGTCTCTTTGTCGGATGTATAATTTGTTATTACTGTGTCACTTTGTTCATTGAGTGTGGAGTGTTGTTTCTCAGGTAAACTGTTATAGCTTGGTTTGGGTTTTCCCTCACAATAACGTCTTGTACTGCTGAGGTGCAGATGCTGTTAACATTGGAAACAGACCACTGTGTGATGTTGTCTTCTGCAGAAAAATAAAATTCCAGAAAAAAATTCCTGCATCTCCATAAAGTTGGTCAGCAGCAGGAAGCATGAAGTGCTCTTAAACTTTCTGGTAAACGGCTGCGTTGACCCTGGACCTCAGAAAACACAGTGGACCAACAACAGCAGATGACATGGCCCCCCAAACCATCACTGACTGTGTTAACTTTACACTGGACTTCAAGCAATGTGGACTCTGTGCCTCTCCTCTCTTCCTCCAGACCCTGGGACCTCGATTTCCAAAGAGAACATAACTTTGGATGCCTCAGGTGTTCTTTTTGTCTTTGGCACGGGCGAGACGCTTCTGACGCTGTGTCTTGTTCAAGAGGGGCTTGACACAAGGAATGCAAATGCTGAAACCCATATCTTGCATACGTCAGTGCGTGGTGGTTCTTGAAGCACTGACTCCAGTTGCTGTCCACTCTTTGTGAATCCCCCCCACATTTTTCAATGGGTTTTGTTTCCCAATTCTCTCCAGGGTCAGATTATCCCTATTGCTTGTATGCTTTTTTTCTACCACATCTTTTCCTTCCCTTCACCTCTATCTTAATGTGCTTGGACACAGAGCTCTGTGAACAGCCAGCTTCTTTAGCAATGACCTTTTGTGCTTTGCCCTCCTTATGCAAGGTGTCAATGGTCGTCTTTTGGACAGCTGTCAAGTCAGCAATCTCGCCATGATTGTATAGCCTACAGAACTAGACTGAGAGACCATTGAAAGGCCTTTGCAGGTGTTTTGAGTTAATTAGATGATTAGAGTGTGGCACCATGTGTCTTCAATATTGAACCTTGTCACAACTGAATTTGGGATTTTCATTAGTTGTCAGTTATAATCATCCCAATTAAAATAAATGAAAATTTGAAATCTACCACTCTGTGTGATGAATGAATGTAATATACAAACTTCACTTTTTGAATGGAATTACCGACATAAATCAACTTCTTCATGATATTCTAATTATATGACCAGCACATGTGTATATCCATCTTCCACTTCCGGGATTGCTCCGTTTCCGTCGGAAATTCAGCTGCGTGTCCTTCTTTTTGGCTGGATGTCCATTACCTTACGTTTTCTTTGTGTTGGAATTTTAAACTCTGGTGGATTTTTGAGGACTATGGTTGGCTGCTCCTCAGATCTCTGCAGGGTAAATCCAGACAGCTAGCTAGACTATCTGTCCAATCTGAGTTTTCTGTTGAACGACTAAAACAGCCTTTGAACGTACACTTTCCACTAAAACAAGTTCCTTCCAGAGGCTATTTTACAGAGGCACTGGGGCTCTGTGAAGCGCTTAGTGACATGACAATTGTGAGTGGTTTAAAGTAATGCCAGTAAAACCAGAGCAGGATTCTGTCTTGTCCCGGACTGTTGTGTGGACTCGCCAGACCCTCCTCCACAGTGCTGTAGAGGAAGATCCGGCAAAGAGAGACTATAGCCAAAGTGATCATGATGGTAACGTCAGTGGATATTAGACACTGGTGTCTAATAATCTAATAAAAAAATTGACTTTTTATTGGACTTTTTGATGTTCCCAACAGTACACTTTTTTATTTTTTATTTTGCAACAACTTTGAAACCTCTCTCAGTCAGCTTTCTTGTGCGTACTTGTGTCGTGGACTTGTGAAATAATATCAGTCACAGAGCAAGTACGGTGGGAATGCAAACAAGACTCGGGTGACGAAACACAAATTTTATAGTTAGACAAAAAGTGTAATTAGTTTTGATTTATTTTCTGATATTTTATACGTATGATAGTATGAATACTGTTGGCATACATACCTTAGTGTGATTTAAGAAAACATTTGAGTGATTGTTGGTGTGCCAATGAGTTTCTATGTCCCATTCAGTGTCTCAATGTCATCATGCCAATACGCCAATTCCGCTTCGAATAGGAAAATCATAACTTGAATCAACGCTGGTGGTTGATGGGGGGGATTTTGTATGTAAAAAAATAAAAAACTCTTTTTTTTTTTAAGGTTATTCTTTCATTGCGACATATGGTAAAAATAGGTATTTGGGAAAAGTCAGTGCAGATGTGAAACAGCACACACAATGATTAATGAATTTGTACAAACAAAATAACAAAATTAGATGACAAGCGCTATGGCGGTTCTAGTGTTAAATGTTTCTGCGCAGCATCTGAAACACTATTTAGACATTAATGCAGATTGTTTGGATCCTCAATATGGGAACAGTTTGTTCCCACCTAACAGAGGTTTCTTAACATGACAATATAGTTTCAGTGGCTGTCGGTTGATAAGACTTGGGGAAAAAAGCTTTACATATTATTGAGCATAATGCATTCATAGAGGTGAAAAGGAGTCTTGGGTTATAATTGAAAATGAGCTGAAACTGGCTGACAAAAGCTTTGCTGAAGTGATTATCTTTTATTCATTAGAATTTTCATCTTCTGAGGCTACAAGGAAAATTAGAATTCACTGTCACTCCCGCTCACTTGCTATTGTGATTCAGAAAATGTGTGATAGTGAATGTGCTCTATTCAGCCGGTACACAATACAGGGAACATGACACCAGACCAAAGATGATAGAAATATGAATTCAGATATATACATAATGACCAAAACCTTTGACAAAGAGAGAGAGTCCAAGACCACAATATTCTACTGGATGTGTAAAAAAACAAAAGTGAGTGCTATATGACATGATGGAAATAGACTTAAAGTAAATGTATTGTTACAATCCCCTTTAAATGACTCAGACACAAAACTCCCCATATAACAGTTAAAACACACGGGACACGCAAGTGTCACGTATAGACTGCGTAACGTAGATCAAAAAACTCAGAAAAAACAGAAAAAAACTCTGTCTCTGATTGGCTTGTAGTTGCTGCCTCCTTTATAGATTGAAGAAATGAAGGAAGAAGGAAAAAAACACTTCCTGAATTGCCTCGGAAGATAATAGCAAGATTAACAACAACATTTTAAAATGGCATTGGTGCTCTATTAAAAAGGTTGCCGACCTCATCCTTCTGTAACTTAGCAGGGGCCTTTGCCTGGTCTACAGTATCTCAAAATTAATTAAAATCACTTTTTAGTTATGATTTCTCTGAGCTGGTTTATGAGTCCCTATTATGCTTTTTTATTTCCCCCATCTTTTAATGTCATATAGTTTTTTGGTGTATGTACCAGATGTATATAGTACAAAAAAACACATAATTGAAATTACTCAATTTGTGATGTCATAGATGGTTTTTCATGTGTGCTGCCCATGCTGTCTGAGCAAGTGCAGCCCGTCCAGTGGCTTGTTTGAAATGGGTTGACAGGAGAGCACTCCCAGAACATGTGAAGATATGTACCTTGAACTTATATTGGACAAAAAATACCTAAAGGCTTGTTCATTATTTTTATGTGGTGCATCTTCATGGGGGTGAAACTTGCCCTATAAATGAAATTGTATTGAATATGCGGATGGTCTGGATTGCGTGATACTTCTGGAATGTTAGACCATACATCATACCAGTCAAGATTGACACTGAGGCCTGGGCAATCACGTGTCCAGAGCCTCTCAATAGGAAGGGCAAAGCGACCAGATATCACTAAGACCTGATAAAGCCTGGATACATTTACCTCAGTTCTTAGGCTGCACAGTAAATAACTTCCGGATAGGATAGATGGACAAAGGCCTCTGTGAGGGAACACCTTAATTGAAGTTAAAAGAAAAAAGAGGAACGTGGTAGAATGAATGCATTTTGTAAGTCAGAGAAGGGAAACAAGCCAACCTTGCCAAAAATGTCTCTTAGACATTGAACTTCCCTTTATTCCCTTTGTTGAGCTGTTATTAGCCTCCCACCAATCAGGAGTGCCGTATTATTATATAACGGGGGGAACGTGTTCCAGTTACAAGCTATATGGGAGTATGTTTCAGCTAATCTCCAAGTCTTGATAAGATGTAAGATAATCGAGACCCATCCATTTTTCCATGTCTTTGCTTTATCTTTCTAAATATTTCAACTTCTTAACAATAGGGATGTTGGGCTCCCACGTTTATTCCTCAAACCAGCGGGCCCGAGGTTCAACTCCAACCTGCGGTTATTTGCCCCCTACTTCTCCCCCCTTTCATGTCTTCTTCAGCTGTCCTGTCAAAAATAAAGATAAAAAATGCCCCAAAAATAATGTTCAAAAACAAAACATACAGTCATTTAAATGAA
Source organism: Etheostoma cragini (assembly GCF_013103735.1). Taxonomy (NCBI): domain Eukaryota; kingdom Metazoa; phylum Chordata; class Actinopteri; order Perciformes; family Percidae; genus Etheostoma; species Etheostoma cragini. The sequence goes on from NC_048412.1 coordinate 6,092,907, forward strand.
GTAGTGCCGACTTTGACCAGTTAATTTAAACCTGATAAGCTTCCATACTCCTTGCATAAAGACAGGAGGTGAGGAAAAGACTGAGAAGTGTTTTCTAAAAAACCCAAAACATCATCCATAAACATGATGCTGTGTATTACACATGCATATTGGTGACACCATAATCAATTGGCGAATGGCTTGTGCAAGTGACTCTATAGAAATGACAAATAATGCAGGACTCAAGGGCCAACCTTGGCAGGAGGATCTAGAAACTGGAAACAAAGAGAAGGAGGTGCGTCCGATTAAGACTCGGGCTGAGGGATTAGAATACAAAGCTTTAATCATAAACATAAAGGTTTTACCAAGGCCCATCACCTCTAAGACTAACCATGGCCACCCAAGTCTGTCAAAGGCTTTCATTGCGTGACAGAGAAGTGAAATTGAGGTCATACTGTCCTCTGCCGCATTAACAATGTGCAGAAGGCGTGTAACATTATTTGCTGCTAGTCTAGTTTTTATGAATCCTGTTTGGAGTCTCATGTGGCAAATTTGTGAACTCAGACCAAACGGTAGGCTAGGTGCTTTGCAAAGAGTTTTATATCAGCATTAAGCAGGCTTAGAGGTCACGAGCTAGAGCACTAGGTAGGATCCTTATCCTTTTGCAAGAGTAAGAAATGAAGGCTGTGTTAACATCCCACAATAATTCGCCCTTTTCATTAGAGAAGTTAATCATGTCAAGAAGGAAAGGGCCCAACTGTTCCCAAAAAATGACTTAAAATATAGGGGGAATCCCATCACACACTGGTGTTTTTCATTTTTTTTGCATATTCTGTACTGCCATCTTTAATTCTTCTATAGTAATCAGTTTGTCCAAGCTAGCTGATTCCACTGCTGATGAACAAGGCAAGTCAAGATGATTTAACCAGCTCTCACAGTGGAATTTTACCAAAGTAACCTCAGATTCATACAGATTGGACATGAATACCTGGAAGAATTTATTTATTTTGACAGGGTCAGTTCTAATATTACCATCTGAAGATTCAATAGCGGGAATATCTTCAAAATAATCACTGGATCTTAATCACAAATGTTGTGTTGAGCTACTGTACGTCAACAATTCGCTGATTTCAAACAATAAAGGATTGTAGACAAAAAACTAACAAGTCTTTTTGCAGTACAACTGAAGAAGTGCAGCGTCTATATACTCTGTTTAGTCTCAGGTCAAGGTATGAGCTCACTGCTTAACAAAAGCAATCATTCCAGGTCAGTGGTCCACTGATCCCAAAAGAAGGGGTGGGAGGGGGGGGATCATCTCTTATAGCTGCTCTTTGGTTGTTTTCGTCATCTCTGGGATGAGTGAGCAGGTTAACTATGGCGCTCTGCTTATCCACACACATTAAGAAAGTGCACATCTGTCCCCGTTCATAAACCTATTTTGGAGAAAAGCAGCAAAAAAGGTAGATTTTTTTTACACACTAACCTGCAAATATATGGATACAACTAAGCATTTACACCTGCCTTAATTACAAACATCAGCCCCCTCACTCTGACAAATGCTCTCACACACACACACACACACACACACACACACACACACACACACACACTCACTCACACACACACACACACACACACACACACACACACACACACACACACACACGCACACACACACAGCATGGCTGCTTTTTTGGTAACATCTAGCTTTGTGTCTTTGGGGTTTTCCCAGCATGCTGAGCACTCGAAACACACTAACTAAAGTCATGAGGAGGGGGAGATAATGAAGCAATGCCGAGACTAACACAACCGACCCTTACTGGGTACAGCTAGAAGAAAATCGGCTTTATGTTCAGCTAGAGCAGTGTTCAAAAATCCTATTTGCTTGTTTCCTGTTTATCCCTTCAAAATGGTGTTCTGAGGCAGATGAGCTGAGCTCACACACAGGCAGGTCTGTGAGAGGGATGAGGACAGAGATGACCCAGTCATTCTTTTTTTTAAAGATTATTTTGGGGGCTTTTCCCTTTATTAGAGTTGAATGGCATTAAAGTGTGAGAGACAGATGGGAAATGACACACAGCAAAAGGCCGCAGGACTGACTCGAACCCCGGCCCCTGCAGGACTCAGCCAACACTGGGTGAGCTAGTTGGTATTCCAAATCTGTTCTTCAGCCATCCACTAAAGCACAAACTAATTGCCTGGGTGCAGAAAGGCATTCTTGGTCATACCTTTAAAAATTTGGGGAATAACACTTTACTGTACCAAAGTCTTTCTATATTCCAAGAAAACACAAGGAGTTGAGAGTTAAAAGATTTAGGAGTGGGGGGGGTTTAGGAAATTGAGTGAAAGCTCTCACTGGCTGGCGTGAAAATAGACCTCGCGCGTATCTTTAGCAGTGTGACGAGCTGCTTCATGCTCGCTTCTGGGACGCACCGTGACGCGGCCGGTGAAATATCATTACATAAATTACATGTCATTTAGCTGATGCTTTCATCCAAAGCAACATACAATTATATATGTGGATCAACTATGGGTAAAGTGTCTTGCTCAGGGACACATTGGTTGATGTATTGCAGTGGGAATTGAACCCAGATCTCCCACACTAAAGGCAAATGTCGTATCCACGCAACTCGCCAAAACTTTCTCTATCTAGGAAAAATCATATGTACCTTGATGGATAATTGGTGCATACTCTCTGTATGCACAGTATATCATTGTATACACGTATTAATAATTCAATACTCATTGTTATATACAATTTCTTTGTATGTATGCACTTAGTGTCATATTTAAATCAAAAGACAATTGTCTTCAATGACAGAACACATTTTTTTATTGGGATAAAATCACAACACAGAAAACTAATTGATGAATGTTAATAAAAGCACTGGTATTAATTCGATACAACTTTTTTATTTAAGTATCAAATCTTAACAAAAGTTATCTAAGGACACTTTACAGATCTAGACCACACTTTTGTGTAATTGGAACTGCACTTGCAAGTCCATCACCGGTGGGGAAAAACAGGCAGAGAGAATTGCTTATTGTAACAACTGCAGTAAGATGTGACTATAATAAATGGAAAAATATGACGTACTGTAGTATAGCAGTCGGTGTAATGGTGCTAGAACTAATAATAATAATAATACAGAATTTTCTATTATTAACAAGTGTTTACCTATACTTAACCAGAAACCAGTTTGTGATCGAATGTGCATTGTCCCATGCAATCATAGATGTCCTCATGTTTCCTCCAACATTTCTGCTTCTGGCATCGTTGGAGTTCGTCTAAAAACAACGCTCAGAGTTGTCGGGACCAATCTGGCATTTCTGCAGGACCAAACTAGCACTTGAGATGGCAGCACACATTGTAATATTTGTGCCTCTCTGACCCGGCACATCAACGGCGGTGGCCCTTTCCCCGATGAGGTTTCTTCCCCGCCGCCGTGTCTGCCACGTTGAACCCTGCCTCGTCCACATGAATGGTTGTTTCGGGCTTTAATTAGCCTCAAACTCCATAACTCTCGATATCTAATGCAGTAAATGTACTGTAATTCATGTTTAAATGTAAAGTAACAAGTTATAAAACTCACTTTAGAAAGAGACATGGATAGACAACACACTGTACCTCAATGTATTGGTGCCTGAGTTCTGCCCACTGTCCCTTTCAAAAGGAACTGTGTTTACGGTTTCATTCACACTGTCATGATTGTTAGTGTCTGTATGTTCTGTTTTATTTTGAAGTCTCTGTTTTCTCCCTTGCCTTGTCTAGTTTTACTTCATGTCTTGTGATTGTCTACCCAGCACTGATGTTTCATCTGTTCCTCATCACTAGTGTCACCTGTCCCTTGGTCTGGTGTCTGATGATTGTATGCTTCATGTTATATTGTGTGCTGTAGTTGTGGTTTATCTTCTGTCTTTTGCTTACAGGCCGTTACGTTTTTGGGGATTATTTTGGTGTGTGGCTAGCTGCCTACCTCTGGACTTGTTTTGTTGTAGAGATTTTCATTTTATTAAATCTTTGAACGCTACTCTGCTCTCCGCTGCATGTGGGTCCAAGCCTTGCTAATTCCATCTCACAACCCTGACACAAACTTTCTCAAGCAGTGGTGGTCAGGCTAATGCTTTCCACATTTTCTTGGTCTTCACTGGGTGGCTGGGTAGCTAGACGTGTCCTAAAGCAGAGGTCTTCAGCCTTTTTTAAACAAAGGACCCCTTAACCCTCTGCACTCTCAGGTATTTTTAACAACTCATGGTGCGCCAAACATCAACCCTGTAGTGCACGTTAATCTATAAACATCATTTTTAGAATATTTGAGCTCCATTGAGGTCACTTGAAAGTAAAAAAATATTTTCTTTTTTAATGCGTAATGAGTGACAGACCAGACTTCCATTGGTTTACAAGACATGAACAAGCGTCTCCCAAACCATCATAGGAAACCAAATGGATGGTTAGCATCAGAGCTCGGTGCGATCGGCGGCCAGAAATTAATAAATTAAGGACATAAAGTGGATCAACAAGTTCCAGGCTGGATAGAAAACCCCCTGTAGGGGCTACACAGACACCAAAGACACCACCATGACGGCCAGTGTTAGCTTTAGCTGGAAAAGACGGTAAGTACCTAGCTCTTAAGGCTGTAAAATGATTAAAATATGAATCTTAGGGTTAATGTGATACAGTGAATCCTTAGGATTAACCGTCTGGATGGTTACCTTAGTGACTACCTTACCTGTAGACTAATAAGCAGTAGGGATTTATATTTGCTAATAATATGTTGGATTCATGTTAAGATTTTTTCATTTTAGAAAAACTTTCAAAAATTAACAATATAAATTCATGAAAATGTCCGGTTTTCACAGTTTTTCATGGGACCATTAAGTGTGTACTTAAATTGACTGGCGCTTTGCACACAATACTACGGTACTTTGCTTCGTGACATAATTCCCATGAGGCTGCGGGACATACAGGGAGCAGATCAGACAGGGAGAACATACAAGGAGCAGATCAGACAGAGAGCAGACCAGACATCGGGCACAAACAGGGAGCAGATCAGACAGCGGAGCACATACAGAGGGCAGATCAGTTCATGTACTGTGCATGTATAGAAAACAACATCATTAGATTACTAATGACTTACAAATTAAAAACTAATTTCAGTACTAATACAGAAGAAAACAGTCTGGAGCCTTAGTAAAAAGGCTTCTCAATAGTTTTATGTGTTTTTTATTCTCAGTGGACAAAAGAGATACTGATATCACTGGGTAGAAAAGGCATACACATAGAGTAAGTATCACCAGTTTTTTTGTTTTAACATACAGTTTCCATTTTGTGATCACTCCAACCACAGAGAAGACACACATGGTCTGATTGGCCGGAGCCACACAACTCCTTCCTAGCTCCGTACTGGTTTTATACTTTTAACTTCTTCAGTGTGTTCTGGGGACAGGCACCTAGCAGATAGTGAGGAGATGTTTTTTACAGTGAGTTCTGGGGACAGGCACCTAGCAGATAGCGAGGAGATGTTTTTTACAGTGTGTTCTGGGGACAGGCAGCTAGCAGACAGTGAGGAGATATTTGCTGACAACAAACGTAGCCTAAAACACGCCTGACATCGCTTAGAGCCCCTTTAAAGAAGTGCTACAATTCTTGCACTTGAATAATTAGTGTACACAGATGTGGGTTGTGTTGTTGATCCCTCATTTGGTGTGGGTGTTCTTCATACACAGAGCAGGTAAAGTAGTCATCATCCAGGTATAGAGTCCTGAGGTGCTGGAGGGAACAGGCTTGATAAATTGCACTTTCTTCAAGGACCCTGTGGGATGACTGGAGGTCAAACATGGCCATCTGACAGGGAAAGCGCTTCTCACAGTCCCCTCACAGAATCACATATTTCATTTGTATGGGCAAGGTCTAAAGCTGCTCTTTTTCCAAGGCTTTTCCAAAGCTTAGCCACAAGGGCAGCAGGTTCTCAAGTAAATAATAATGGGCCTATCCATCTTCACAAATTGTAATGCTGAATTATCTTTCCTTCTTTTTCTACTGAATCAGGGATAGTGTAATATCTGGGTCACCAAGTTTCTCTCGTTGCACACATTAAATTGAAAACTTGAAACAGAGTGGCTGCATTTTGGTAAATAGTAAGGACAGGGAAGCACTAAACTCAGAATTGTGTGTTGAAAAAATAGAACCCTGTTAAAAGCTATACTGCATCCCGGTCTTAAAGATGGTAAGGATATACAGTGCTGGGATAAATCCCCAGAACGCTGAGATAGCGGAAGGGGAGGGACATCCAGCCCATGAGAGACACGCTGTCATTAGTGCAAAGAATCCAAACAATCCAGAGCGTTACCCCCTATCCCAGAATAGATCAGCAGTGTAGCCAGACCATACTTCAGTGCTGTCTGGCAATGTGACAGTATTACTTACTAGGACACTATTGACCAATCACTGCTAGGGCTGGAACAATTTGTCGACATAGTCTAGGTTGGATCCAACGTACAGTTAAAATACCCCTACTCAAAAACTTGCTACTCTATCCACCCCATTTGTTGGCACTTAGACATTTAAAAACTTAAACTTTACCACAAACTTTAACCCTACCTTTTTAATATTGAGCTGTGACCTTCAATACAACGCCTCACAAAATTTCATCCACATAAAAAATAACAGGTAATAAAAAACTCCTGGCAAATAAAACCCCCACCCTTCCACTCAAACTGGACTTGTGGCTTAAATTCCCCATTAAATGCCCCCATCCTGTCCCATTCAATCTGTCTGTTGTGCTGTGGGTTTCCTGTAAAGACACCACATCTAACTTCCTTATCTCCGTGTGCTTAAAAAGAGCTGCTCTTTTAATATCAGCTCTGGCTCTGTTCAGGTTTAACGTCCCTATGTTGAAATCACACACAGATGGAGAGAAGGGAAAAAACAGCAATAGAAAAACATGACAGTAAAAAGAGAAAGCACAAGACCCTATGTTCAACACTCAGCTTCATCTGTGAGGAGTTGTGCTTTACTTAAGGTATATTTCCTGCTCTGTCAGCACTTCTTCACCAGACTTTCTGGCTAACGTTAGGAACCGCCTGAGATCAGGGAAGTGCTCCTCTACTATGGGCAGCCTGGCTCCCTTAGAGGTCTCCAGACCCCGCCAGCATCAGCAGCCACCACAGCCAGCTGCTGCTCCACCCCCCTCTCTGGGCATGAGCAGAACAATTGCCCCTCCACTCCACATCCAAAACATTTCATCCTCTCCAAAACCAAACCATAAAATTAAAACCCTCCATCTTAAAAAGAAAAGGACAGGTTTGGATCACTAGTTGTGGTGTGTTATTCAGCCTGTGGGCTTTACTCCTGCTGTTTAGAGCACCAATTGGCATTTTAACACAGCTCTTTTTAAAAACCAGGCTTTAAAATCTGATTTTAAGTTGTTTTGGTCTTCCTATAGAGAAAGCAGGCCTGCCTTTACCTACATTCATCAGTGGTGGGACTTTGGGAGAGTTCAGATTAAACAACTTTGCCAGCAGTTCACTTGCAATGTCACTGAAGAGTTATCTCGATCAATGAAAGATCTGGAGAGAGGTAAAACAATTGCAATCTTTAGCAGCTTCTACAGGGGATCGAGGGCATTTAGTCTACCTCAAGTCTAAACAGTTGGCTATATCCAACCTGCTGGCCGTTTCAGCGCAGGGAGCTCTGGTCAGGTCTCAGTTCTTCTTTGGGCTGGAGAAGAAAAATGGAAAAAGGAAGATCGAGTGTTTTTTAATACTATTAACTCTGTTGTGAATCAATAAACCTCTTCTCCGACAGATGTTTTAATCTGTAGTGTCTCCCCACCCCCCAAAGACACTTCAAGTCCGATGGTCCTGAAGACCTGCGCCAGCCAGCTGTCTGTAGTTCTCCAGTATCTCTTCAACCTGAGCCTAAGCATGCAGAGGGTGCTGCTGCTGTTTCCTAATCTCTGGAACAGGTAACACCCCCTGAATACTTATGATGATTTTGAATTGTATTTACGCTTTCATTGTCCACGAGCGGAGATACAGACTTCCAACATGAAACGGACAGAAACGGTGCACTCCGTCCTTCTCTACAAGTGTGGCTGGCATTTAGACAATTAACACAATAATTTCATAACCTGGTTGGTAATTCAATTCAAGTGCAAAAATCTAGTGTGTGTACATCAATAACTGCAGACGCTATTTCATTCGGTTGGCACTTTAACGACTATGTTAAATTTCCTACTCATCCTAAGCAACAAAACATGACCCGTCAAAAGCTCTGCCGGATTGCCGGTTTCCCCTACTGTTGATTGATTTTTTGATTTTAATTGACCATTTCTTTTTATAAGATATGACAGAGCTTTGCACCACACTTTAAAAAACAAAACAAAGTCAGAATAACCCCAAGCTTATTTCCATTCTGGTCCTGAGTAGGTGTCAGCAGATCAAGCATCAATCACCACATCCATACATATATTAAATACATCCATAAAGACAATACAATACATAAAAGAGCCATTTTTAGTGCCTGCTTAAAACCTCCTAAACTTCTAAATATCTTCAGATTTCCTGGCAGGCTGCATGCTACATACACAAAGGACTCCTTACCCAAAGTACTCTTAACTGTAGTCAACTGTAACATCAGTAGAGCTGTCCCTGGTGGAGTAGCTGTTACCATCTCTCAATCTGTTAAAATAATTGATTAAATATTTGATTAAATACAAAGATATGTAGTTCACTGAATGGTTTAACAGAAAACTAACAGAACACACAAACTGTGGCTTGACTTCCAAAATGATTTTTTAAAATTCACAAACATATGTTTAATTAATGGATAATTCAAACAAGAATAAATAATGATTTGTCTCTCTACCATACATAGTGTATACATATTGTTTCTGAAATAAGGTCCCACCAGAAGGGGAGGGACTTTGCCCCTCTATAATGCTCGATAACAATGCTTTCTTTCTGATTCAACCCCGTGTCCAAATGCGCCAAGGGAGTCTGGCCACAAAATACCAAGTTACGTGCACGTGCTACAATACTGGGTTCACAAAAATACAGAGCACAGAGCGGCAACTAACCATCAACATGTGGAGGTAAGGAGATAAAAACAAATGCTCTGTGCAGATAAAGTGAGATATGATGAGGTTTAATATCCTTAATCATATGTTATCAGTTGGGCCATAGAGGTATTACTTCTTCACTGCGAGATCGAAATGGACGTGTGGCGTGAGAGCATGTGAAAAGTGTCAATTGCGTAAGATAGATCACAGTTTATCCCATTACACTGCTGTGAACACTGCTGTCAGCACTGTGCACGCTCACATTCTCATCAGTTTTTTTTTTTTTTTTTGCAAAGGTGCTTTTGAGAATGAGAGTTTTCCCTAGGCTACGTGTCATTGTGGGTTTGCATGAGTGTGGGGGTGTATGTGTGGGATGATGGGGAAGGGTCACAAACATGTATATTATAGCAGGCAAAAACAACATAAGCATTAATTAAATGTGGGCTTTTTTCACTCAACTCTCACATGATTTTGATTTCAACCTCAATTAAATGAGGTTAGATGTATTCAATTATTCCAAATGAGTGTGGCAATTATTTCTGAAAACATTAATATTAATGTCTGATGCCTGCAACATGTTCCAAAAAAAGGTCCGGACTGCAGGCAGAACAGTCTGGTACTTGCAGTCCTTTACAACAAAGGCACGCTGATGTAACACGTGCAGAATGTGGCTGGGCATTGTCTTGCTGAAATAAGCAGGGACGTCCCTGAAAAGAACGTTGCTTGGATGGCAGCATATGTTGCTCCAAAACCTGTATGTACAGTCCCCACCAAAAGTATTGGAACTGCAAGGCAAATTCCTTTGTTTTTTGTTGTTCACTAAAGACATTTGGGTTTTTGATGAAGCGATGAATATGAGACAAGAGTTCAGAATTTCCTGGTATTTAGACATGTGTTAAACAACTTAACAACATGTCACCCTTTGTATAAGACCGCAGCGTTTTTAGGTGAGCAAAAGTAATGGAACAGATCATCTTAAAGTAAATACCATTTAATGTTTGGTGGCGCGACGCATCAACATCACCAAACTGTTGCATTCTTCATTTGAGATGCTACTCTAGGCTTTTACCGCAGCTTCTTTCAGTTCATGTTTGTTCCACGGGGGGGGGAATTCTCCCTTCAGTCTCCTCTATAGGAAATGAAATGCTTGCTCTATTGGGTTAAGGGGAGGAGATTTCCTTGGCCAGTCTAAATCCTTCCTCTTTTCCCTCCTGATGAAGTCTTTGGGTCACTGTCCTGCTGCACGATAAACTTCCTCCTGACTAGTTTGAATGCATTTCTCCCTAAATTGGCAAATTTCTGTACACTTCTGAAGTTATTCTGCTGCTACCATCATCAGTTACATCATCAATAAATAATAATGAGCCTGTTCCAGAAGTGGCCATGCATGCCCAAGCCATGACATTACCTCCACCATGCTTCACAGATGAGCTTGTATGCTTTGGATCATAAGCAGCTCCTTTTGTTCTCCACACTTTGGCCTTTCCATCACTTTAATAAAGATTAATCTTGGTCTCTTTTGCGGCTCATCTCTGTATTTCTTTGCAAATTCCAATCTGGCCTTCCAATTCTTACTGCTGATGAGTGGTTTGGATCTTGTGGTATGACCTCTATATTTCTGCTGTTGGCGTCATCTTCAAACAGTGGATTGTGATACCTTTCCCCCTGTACTGTGAATGTTGTTGGTGATGTCACTTACTGATGTTTTGGGGGTTTTCTTCCCAGCTCTCACAATATTTCTGGCATCAACTACTGTTGTTGTCCTTGGCTGACCTGTCCGGCGTCTGTTGCTCAGTACGCCAGTAGTTTCTTTTTTTTGAGGACATTCCAAATTGTTGTGCTTGCTGTGCCCAATGTTTGTCCAATGGCTCTGGTCCATTTTACTTCTTTCTCAGCTTGAAAATGGCTTGCTTTTCTCCCATAGACAGCTCTCTGGTCTGTATGTTGGTTTATCCTCTTTAACAATAAATGGAGTCTTTATAGGTTTAAACCAAGGATCAAAAGTTAGAGTAGTCATGCAGAGCTATTTAATGTTTGAACAATCAACCTAAAATGCAACAACTGGGCAAAAAGAAACATCTGTCAGTCATATATTCCAATAGTTTTGCTCAATTGAAAATGGGTGGGTTCTAACAAAGGGTGACATGTCCTGACTAGATGTAAATACCAGGAAATAAAAGCTGAAATTCTGAGCTCTTGTCTCATATTCATCTTTTGATATTAAACCCAAATGTCTTTAGTGAAAAACAAAAACAAAGGAATTTGCCTTGCAGTTCCAATAGTTTTGAAGGGGATTGTACCTTTCAGCCTTAATGGCACCTTCACAGATGTGCAAGTTACCCATGCCATGGGTGCTAACATCCCCCCAATAGCATCACAGATGCTGGCTTTGGAAATTTGCGCTGATAACAATCTGGATGGACCTTTTCCTTTTTTGTCTGCAGGACATGACGTCCATGATTTCTAAAAAACAATTTGAAATGTGGACTAGTCAGACCACAGCACACTTTTCCTCTATGCTTCAGTAAATCTCAGAGGAGCTCGGGCCCAGAGAAGGCGCCGGTGTTTTGGGGTGTTGTTGATATATTGCTTTCAATTTGCATGGTAGAGTTTAAACTTGCAATTGTAGACATTTGCTGGGCTTGTTTCTTTCTTTGCTTCTTGCCGTCTTCTAAAAATGTCAAACTCATCCTCTTGTCTACCAATCAAGCATAAGCAAAGCATGCAAATCCGACCTGACCGAGACACATTTTCAGACAGCGGTAGCCCTAATTCTGTTAGCTGCTAGCTAATGCCTTTTTCCCTAGGATCCTTCTTTTGGAATAGGGTCGGGAACCTGAAATGGTGCCTTTTATTTGTAAATTCTGGTTATACCAACGGCAAATGTCATTAACCGACATGTTGCTGGACTTGCTGAGCTATTTTTTGCCTGCAGCAGCAGGGGTATCAGCTTTGTATCAGGTTGTATTATAGTCGTCACTCTGTTAGAACGTCATACATCATCTGATTGGTTGATTCGGTCCGTCTATCACCAACAGAGGTGGTTATAGAGAGATGGTTTATTCAAAGTTCTCCAACAGAAAGTCCCCAGATGGATATGCCGAGCAAATGCAAAAGGATCCATCTAACGGAGTCATGTTAATAACTTCAGTCTTGTCGAGAGAACCATCTGGAAGGGCTTTGAAACTGAACTTGCTCTTCATCTCTTTATCCATTTCTGCTCACGGAGGTTGGTTTTCTGCTAGCCATCCACTCCCTACTGACTGGCTGTGCAAGACAAAGAGGGGGAGAGACGTCAGCGCTGTTGGCCGGGGAGCCGTGGACTGCATGCCTGGGAATGAATTACAATAGCAATACACTTTAACAAAATCACTAAATATGTAAGTCACTGAATTTGTTACTTTTTATACTGTAAATAAAGTTGCTAAGTGGGTTTGAAAAGTCGCTAAATCTAGACTGAAAGACAATGACAATATAACTGCTTCATCACTTCCTAATTTACCAAAGTAAGGAGTGGGCGGAGACCCAAATCCCAGAATGTGTGATGCTGTTGGGGGTTCAGTGTCTGTCTCAAAGGCCCCTTGACAGTAGCTGTTAAGTGTACTTCCTCTAGGCATTCTGCAGTTTTGAACAAGCAACTCCTCATTACAAAACCTTTTTGTCTACCTTTTAAACTCCTGCTGCCTCCTGTCTGTTTTGCAGCAGATGATGTAGAGTGGTGGATAAACAGTGTGAAACACTGCAGGATAATGGTAGCCTGAGATTCACGGTTGGCCACTCTCAATCTGTAAAATGGTAGTGCGAGCCATGAATCTAAAACAAACGGGACATTACCTAAATGATTAAGTCTGAAGGATTTAATGCATTGCCTCACCTGCTAATGCTCCTTACTCCAGTCAGCACATTTGTCACCTTGTCTCCCTTCCACCTCAGCAAATAAACATTAGAGCAAATGATGACTTCCCTCACCCAAACATATGGGACTTCTCTCTTGCTCATTTTCACAGATTGAGTGAGAGAGATAAAGAAAGGGAGAGAGGAACGGGGTGAGAAAGTAAATTTGATTGTCTGTGGTTTCATTAAATGTGAGCTCTGTGCTTTGAAGGCATATATTGTTCTCTATAAATAGGAACTAATAGGAACTGGAAGAGCTAATAAGTAGCAGAGAGGGAGGAGGGGGAGGGTGTGGTAATGGCAGCTGGGCAGATGATTAATCATTGGAGTGGATCAGTGGGGACAGTAGAGGTGTTGGGATGACACTGCTCTACTTCTCTTTCCGACACCTTCAACATCGCTCTGCGTTGATGAATACAAATACACAGTTGTACTGAATCAATGTTAATGCCAATACTGCCTGCAGGAATCGAAGGGCTAATTATTGTGTTAAACAGGGAGAGGGAAGGGGAATGGGGACATATATTCCACCCTAAAAAGGCAAAGAGCAAAGTTATTTGACATTATTGGAGGGTTTGATTTTACATTTTGTACAGATAATTTTGGTCCCCAGAGGATAAAGACCTGCCACCATGGGGCTGACAGTTATGGTTTACGTGAAATGTCCCAGATGTTGGATGGATGGCCATTGGTACAGACATTCATGTTCCCCTCAGGATGAATTTTATCAACTTTAATATTCATCATCTGGTCATTTTACTTTGTTCACAGCTTTGATTTATGACCAAATACCTTCAAAAGTAATGGCATTCCCATCAGCTGTATGTAAATGTCTGTTAGCATTATATTTATGTATATAAATAACAATAGATGACAATTAAATACAGAAAATAAAGCAGATTATGATGTATGCAGCTGAAAAGAGAATGAACTAAGAATGGAACATGAGTAAAAAACAAAGGCATTTACATCAGTGCTTCTTGGAGCAAATATATTCTGGTATTGACCCAAATATAAGACTGATTTTTTTTTTTCTATGAAGATATCTGAAAATTCAAACATATTGGGAGTATATTGTTTTAATGTTTCTTTTTCCCTAGCAATTCCCTTAAAGGTGTTTTCTTAAACACCTTTAAGTCTATTTGATTTGTCTGAACATCTGCTAGATTCAGGAACCACTTAGCCAGCGAGCGTGAGAGATACTGGATAGCATTAGCACCTTCTAGCCCTTCTCTAAGCTCGACGATGCAGATGCGCCTCCATTTCCTAAAAAGTGTGGCCATGGCTTTCCAGAATACCCAGTAGCTTTAAGGATGTTAAAGTCCGATCTGCGAGAGCTAAGGCTTGCATTAAGAGATGCTGGTGGAGCATGGATAGTTAGCTTCTCATCATTGTCTACCCCCATCTGCTGAATCTGAGACTGCATCTGAGAAGCGTGGCTCGAGGTAGCTTTTCTGTTTCTCCAATACAGCCTCGGCATCAGCGTCAGTATCGCTGCGTGGTGCTTTGCCTTTGCTTGCCGTTCCGCCTTAAGTAACTATATCGAGCATACAGCAGTAGAATACCGCAGTACGAACCATATAAAACTATTTGGCAGAGTTGGGCCGGGAGCCTCGCCTCAAGCCGCCATCTCCATCCAGCCCGTCACGTACACACCAGTCATTCAATACATAATTTGTCTTAACCCTCCTGTTGTCCTCGGGTCAAATTTGACCCGTTTACAAAAACACTCTTTATCAGAACTATGACAAAAGAGTATTGAAAAAAGTGACAAATGTTGAAAAACAACTACAAAAATGCCAAAAGAAAATCAACAGAAACATTATTTTTTTAATGCTGAAAAAAAAACATTGAACATTGGAAAAAGCTACGAAGAAATGGTAAAAAAAATTGACTAAAAACATGATTAAAAACGGAAAAAATGGATTAAAATTTACACAAAAGCTAAAGTGTAGAAAAAGAACAATAAAATGTTGGCATTTCAACCCAGAAAAACACAAAGTTGCATGTTGAAGGGAAGACAACACAAGGGTTAAATCCTCCAGCCATTTTCACATTATACCAACATTTGCAGCATCCTGAGCCTTTTTGGCAATGTCCTAGAAAAACTCAGCCTGGAGTAGTTTTATTCTCCCCAAAACAAGTTTCCTTTTTGTTTTTAAAGAACTAAAAGGCAATTATTTGCAACTTTCTCTGTCTCATGCAACTTCATTGCTACGTAGAAATCATATCATCAATAGCTGCAAGTTGACGAGAGGGGCATAGCTACAGCATCATGGCCTGTAATCGATCAGATTGACATTTGGTGATAGAGAGAAGTATTGATTTTCCTTAGAAGCAGTTACATCTGAAGCGTGAATCAGCTGAATCTGCCAGTGTGATTAACCTGGCAGTATGTGTGTGATCATTTATGGCTGCATGCCTTTGTGGTGGAAAAAAAGTAAGAGATGTGATGATTATCGACTGTTGTGACATTTTACATTTATGTCTATCTCTCTAAGGGTAAATGTTTGGGTACAATGAGCAGATGTTGTGTGTGTGTGTGTTTGTGCATGTGTGCATGAACATGCACAAAAAAAATGACCGAATCCTCGGCTGGATGTTGAATGACACTGAATTTCTGAATGCACAGGTGGTGTGCTTGTATGTCTGTGTGTGTGTGTGTGTGTGTGTGTGTGTGTGTGTGTGAGCATCCGTCCCCAACAGCTGTTTGCATTCCATCTCTGCGGTTGTAGTGTTAGCTGGTCCAAACCTAATTAACAGTGTCTACGCAGGAAGGGGGCTGGTGCTGAGCACTGGCGGTAATGTGATGTCACAGTGGATTAGACTGATGGGCCTACCGAGTAGCATGTGTGTGTGTGTGTTTGTGTGTGTGTGTGTGTGCGCGTGCACACTAACAGTTCACTCAGCTCAGTTTGGATCAGCTCAGAGGAGCTTGCTCAAAATGTCTAAAAAAAGCAGCAGCGCTACCATTTAGCCTTTTCTAACACTGCAACGTCTAGACTGTATGAAACACATACAGTATCTACTGCCAGGGTAAAGAAATCAAGAACCTGATATGCTTAAATGGAACCTCAAGGTAAACACAACTTAAAAAATAAGTGTCAGAATGTTTAAGCATATTTAGAAGTAAATACAGTTGATTAAGAATAATATTTGAAACTGCTTTTCAAAATACATTTTGACAACTTCAAATTGTCTTTAAATATGTCAATATTCAGTGAAACTGGTATTGACTGTTTAGTATCAAGTAGCTCTTTGTTCATAAATTAATATTTCCTAGAATGTTAGTTAAAAGCAACACATCATTTTATTATATTTGTCCAAATTTGTTTCATTTTGGTACTTTAGGTACATTTTGATGCCAATAGTAGTAATTTCCCCATTGGGGACTAATAAACAAATTACATTAAATTAAATTAAATTAATACTTTTAATTAAGTGCCAGCTTATCCATTGGGCCGTACTGCCTGTTGTTAGACATTACAATTATGTCTATGCATCTGAATGCAATCTTATCCCATTCATGCACGTTACTAACTCGACTTCTTCCCTTTCCCGGAGTCTTGTGCCCTCTTGCCCCTCTCCTCTTTCCTCATATCACTTCCTGCAGGTGTTTCTGGCTCTGGATCTGGGGTTGAAGTCACCTGCTGACTACCTGCTCGACATCCTCTGCTACAATTCTCCATGTCTGTCTCATTCTCTCGCTCTCTCTCTCTTTCTCTCCCCCCCAACCGGTCGAGGCAGATGACCGCCCACCCTGAGCCATGGTTCTGCCTCTTAAAGAAAGTTTTTCCTTGCCTCTGTCGCCTAGTGCTTGCTCTTGGTGGGTATTGTTGGGTTTCTGCAAATAACATTGCCGAGCACGGTTTAGACCTGCTCTTTTATGAAAAGCAGTCAATGAGATAACTGTTGTTGTGATTTGGCGCTAAATAAATTGAATTATGTATTTGAATCGCAAAAACTAAATGTTGATTTCTTTCTTTAAGCTTTATTTATGTATTCAAATCCATGACATGTTCTTCTCGAGAAACCCACCAGCTAACAAGAAAAAACGATTGAAGTTTTGGGTGATACTGCACGTAGAAACTGATGCACCTACAGAAAGTCCTGCAGATTCTGTAGAGCCAGAGAAAGAATTGTGGACTCCTATACCAGCATTAGCTGGTATTAGCAAACAGATCCCCTCCACTTACATGCAGTGATAGGGCAAAGAAATAGAAACTCCTCACTGATACAACTCCAACACTACTGTTCGACCACGTTCCATTTCTGGGATTGTTCAGGTGCCGCTCGGTGTCCCTCATTATGGCCGGATAAGTGTTGTGGACTATGGTTAACTGGTCCTCAGATCTCTGCAAGGTAAATCCAGACAGCCAGCTAGGCTATCTCTCAACCAGAGTTTTCTATTGCATGACTAAAACAACCTTTGACCGTACACACATTTCACCAAAACAAGAGTTTTTCCCGAGACTATTTTGCAGAGGCGCCATTGCTCCGTCCAACACCGCCCAAGACGATTGCGATTAGTTTAAAGAAATGCCAATAGCACGTTTTCTCCCATTCCTGTTAGTTGTTTAGACTAACCAGACCCTCCTCCGCAAAACATGAGAAACACCTCTCAATATTATTTTTACAACATAATTCAACTGCAGATTTAAAAAGATCCATAAAAAGTTGAATACTTCATTACATTTCAAAAACACCTTGAACAAAAAACATTATAAATGTCATAAAGATACAATTTATTGCATGGCTTTGGGTCGGACTGTATTCATTTTAACTTGGTGTGGGTAATAAACAGGGAAGGTAGTTATTGTATATAGCCATTCTGTCCTGTCGGTGGCACTTTTTAGTCACAGACTGGCAGCTTTGCTCTACTCTACACGGTACAAGAAACACGTTTTACAATTATTATAACATGTCGTCTCTACTTCTGGGTTTATTCCCATGTATGACTTGTGAACTGCCTAATCTTTTTTCTAAAGGCTTTTTATTGGTAGCCTTAACTTCCAACCCTAATGGCAGCTAAGAGGTTGCTTGATGGTGAGTTATGTTATGTAGTTTGTGCTTACAAAAAAAAGTCATCATGTGGTTAGCATTTTCACTCACTCCCCAAAATATGATTTATAACGTGAGTCAACTAAATATCGCTGTGATCTAAACAGTTGTTTCCTTTCCGTCAGCAAATGTATCTGCCTCATGGGCCTTTTTCAGACTGCCAGTCCAAATCCATATTTGGCATATCCAGAGTGGATCCAGATAGATTTTAGAAAGTCTATAGAGCAAACAAAAAAAAGATAAAATGTGACTTTTGCAAATCAGATTAAAACCAGGTGGTGGAGATGGTTTATAATGCAATTCCAAGTGTATTTGTACAGATGCGTCTCGGTCCGGTCTGATTTGGGCACGATGGTCGGATTTCAAAGTGTCTTTTGCGTCACTCGTGTAGCCAAGGGTTATGAATTACTTATGCAGATGATAAAAATGAAATCACAGAGGCCCTGTAGTCCAAACCAGCATGAACCAAGACCTTTTTTTTTAATGTCCACATTGTCAACAGCAGTGCAGATTTACTCTTTCCAGTTTTACTTTTCACATTAAAAGACCAAAAGACCAATACTCCAGCATGAGGGAAGTGCCAGATGCTGCTACAAGCAGAGCGCTTTGGACGAGATAGGACTACGTTCAACAGCCTGTGGGGGGGTTTGAAAGTAATAAAAAAAACTAAAATCTCTCTGCTCTTTTTAAAGTTTTTGTTCCTTTTTAAAAGGTCTTTGTTGCTTTTTCAATGTTTTAGTTGTTTTTTTCAACATTTGTCACCTTTTCCGATTTTCTTTTAGTTTTGTGTGTAGCTTGTTGCTTTTTAATCAATCATTTTTCAAAGATTTTTGACAATCTTTCAAAAAAATAATTTTGTAACGTTTTAGTAGCCTTTGAGTTTTTTTTTGTGTGTAGCTTTTGTCACTTCTTCCAAATTCCTTGGGCCCCCTATCCATTACAATAATTTTTGTACAGGTCTTGAAAATTAGTAAAACAACTCACTCACTTAAACTCACCCTTTGTTCAAGTCGAACCATGACACTAACCTTTTTGGCCTTAAAAAGGCTTAAGGAAATGTTATTATTTACGGCAGCAAATACTTTCAATAGCAGCCATTTTTTCAAAGATTCACTCATTTTGCCCAAAAACAATGGGATAATTGGCATGTAGAGTGACATTGATGTTCACTTCCCTTAAAAAAAATGGGCTGATCACCAGCATTCTGGTGGGACTGATAAAATGAAGGTCTAACTAATTAGATGACAGATGTTTTTTTACTGTTTTCCAGTGTTGGAGAAATTGTTATTGAAGGTGCAACACCTCAAGTTTTTATTTGCCCGCAGTGTAAAATGAGCAGAGTGTTTCGGCAGGGGGTGTAAAGCTGATCAATACTTGGCTGTGCTGAGATGTTTGCCTCTCCAATATAACTCTTTAACTCACACTGTTTTGGAACAAAAACTCCCAAACCACTGAAGTTTTGAGAAGCTCCCATCTGTCATTACAGCGCTGTAGAAAAAGCAATGTTGAGCACAAAGGACAAAGCTGCATGACCACGCCAGTGTTTGGCATGATGATATTTTACTTCACTATACTTACTACACTATAGTTTTGTGTTTTTGCTGGCTTTCTTCTCTAATTTGCTCACATGCATGTACAGTAGTTGTTGTCAAATGCTGACTGGCTGGTTCCATTTCATCACACTGTCAGCAGTGCAGAGAGCTGGGGTGAGGTCAGCAGCAGAGCTTAGGTCAAGTCTCAGGGCCTTCACAGAGTGTTAAATTAGGTGGTGGATCAGTATAACAAGCAAAGACCAGTGTCAAAGACTGAAACAAGTCACCACTGGGAGTCAAGAAGAAATGTTGCGAGTGAGTTTATAGAGCTGCTGCTTCCTTCTTAACAACTGAACTGAAATGTGTTTGTGAGCTGGGCAAGGTGGTCACCACCATCAGCCAATGACAAGGAATCTGCTTGGTGTTTGTTACATACTATACAGCATAATCAGATTGGTGGTTATATACAAGAAAATTCACTACATACTGGAAAGTGGTTAAATGCTTTTTTGTGTCAAAATATTTTGGCATATAATTACTGTAAGCCCCACAGCTAGGCAAGTGGGTATTTGTGCTATGAAATGGGGAAATTAGTAATTAGAGGGTGTATGTGTGGGTGCTGTCTACAGTAGGTGCTGTCCATAGTAGGTCTACTGAAACGTAGCCAAGAAGATTGCTAGACATACAGCGCTGCTGCCCTAGTTAGCTAGCTCCGCTAGTGCTGTCAGTACGGTCCGCCTCAGATGCAGCATATGATGCTGTTTGATTATCTCTCAAGTAAAACCTAATCAACACACTCCTTATTGTCCACAAGCCTCAGCCTCAATTGGTTCTAAATAAATAGTTTACAAACTAAATATATTTGACACACTTTTATTTACATATTTGTACATATGACTATATGCCATATTCTACAACCCGGGTTCTATTACACAGGTTTGGCAAGGCAAGTTCTTTTGTATAGCATCTCTTAAAGGTCAGATATTTCCTTATTTTTTTTAAATGAAGGCATTAAACACAGACATAATTCACAGTTTACATAAGGCAAAGACATAAGAAATGAGCCACATTTAAAAACACAATAAACAATTGGGCAGTTACAAGTTGCCCCAAATTAAATAGCGTAAATAATATTGCTCAACAGTAGAGCAATGAATTAATTAAAAGTACAGACAGGCACATATTTGTACCCTTCACATGTTAAATAGTTAATAATTGTGGTAAAATTCCAACACAAAGAAAGCGGAAGGAAATGGAAAATACATGCATCAGGTGGAATTTCCGGAGCAATCCCAATCCCAGCCTGCTAGCCATGAGTGCTGTTCCCAAGCAGCAGCCCCAGCTCCCTGAGATTAAGCTGCATTTCCTCCCATTGGGTTCAGACGTTGAGAGTCTCATGAACGTTTTCTGCTCTTTGCATGGAGAGGAAGTCTGTTAGCCCCTAGCAGGCAGTCAGTTACCATGCCACCAGATTTGTTTGCTTTTAATCTACTTACTGCTTTCTCTATTTCTGATGTTGTAATGGGTGAAGTCAGAAGGTCATTCGTTTCTTCCCAATTAGTTTCACCTTTCTTTCCGAAATGCTTCTTCTCTAGACAGAGATTGTCCTTGCCCTGCATAAGACACACGTCTTATATTTTTTTACATAAGACACACGTCTTATGCAGGGGCTAATGGGACAAAAAGGACAATTTACAAAATTGTTTGTCTTGTCCTTTAAGGTTGGACTGTATTCCCGGGTATCATATATCCATGTTACTCAAGTTAAAAGTACAGTATGGATCAATTATGCTTTATTCTCTGTTTTAAACATGACTACTTGATATATTATATATACTTGACATATTGTCAAGCTCAACAAATATTTCAGTTATATTGCCTTTCAGAATCCTGTCAGTCAAATCTAAGACTGAAAATCACTGCAGGGCTCATTCCATACTGTGCTAGTCTCTGTGTATGTGCTATTATATGGACAAGGCAGTCCTTCATGCTGGTTTTGCTGTCAGAATCTGAAAAAGTCCATATGTGAAAAGGCTAACCTCCCACAGCAGCCGGAAAGGTAAAACTCCTTTTTTTTTGATTATATAAAGAATTTATTTTCTAATAGGCTCCACTTCGTGTAATATTGATGGATCTGCTGACCCAGTTTGAGAGTCCTCTATCCAAGTGGCACACAGCAGGGTTAAGGTAGCATGAATGCCTCAGAGCTAGCCTCAGGCTCAAGGAGAGGGGGGGCAGGCCACCTGCCTTTCTGATCAAGGGCTAGAGTTGGATGACAGACATGGTAAATACGTGTAGCAGCAATACCTGCATCATACAGCTTATGTCAAAAAATTCAACATGAGATGGATTGGATCACATTTCTGTCTTAGTGTTCCTCTCTAAACATGTTATGTCTTCACTACAGATTGGAGCCTCTGACCCCTGATTTGCACCAACTGCGGTGCGGCTGTGGATCTGCTCCGGAACGGAAGCAGTCAGCAGTCAGTAGGTTTCCATTATATTTTTTTACTGACTGTGGAACGGCTGTGTTCCAACTCTGAAGCAGATACACAGAGCTTCTATTTTTGCCGGACACCGGAGAGCTCCACGGCAACTCAGCACAGGGCGGATCGTGCGGGACAGGAAGTCGAGCATAGAAACAAAAACAAAAAAACTTCCAGTTATTTTTCAAAATAAAATACACCTTGCTTGCGGCGGATCATATTTACCTGCGCTGTACCTTTAAAATGTCATAATGGGCGGAGACAGTTCTGAAGTCAAAAGGTCAGAGGATTTGTGGTTCTGTTTATAGAAAATACATCCTGTTATATCACGCGATCATACATGAATTTGCGAGACCTCGTGGGTCCTCGTGACTTAAGCTGTTAGTCATGGCAGCAGCCGTTCCGCATAAAATCCGGACCTAGTGGGAATTGATGGACAGCGGAGCGAGGAGCCGAAACGCAGCAGAGCCGATTCGGCAGTGGGTGGAAATCAGGTTTAACCCCAAACACACTTTCAGCCCATCAATGTCTAAATGAAGCTTATGATGTAAACTGTAAAGAATGGTGAATGGCAAGATGTTTACAGCATCTCAAAGCCATTTTCTGAAGACTTATAAGTAGATTTAAGGACTAGAGCACACTGATTGATTTGCAGTCTTCAATAGTGCAGAAGTACTGTATGTTTCATCAGAGGCAACACTGTCAAAGACATGAACCAAAAAAGGTAAATTTTTCAAATGGATCCAATGGAGGGTGTAAGTGTCTTAGCCAATGTCCAAGTGCCACACTCCATTTAGTATGATCACAACAGAAACAAAACAGCCCAAATAGATCTTTTGGTATTTTTGCCTTTATCAGTTGGAATATATGGATAGAAACCAACAACGGTTCAGTCATGGTATGCATCTTAACCAATTGGGCACCAGATAGCCCGAAACACATAAAGTAATCATGTAAATGAAGTACAGGTACTGCAGCAAACAGGTATCATCAATCAGAGGAAGTTGACAAATTCAGTTCTGTTATGGTCAAAAAGCTCATCTGTGTTCATTGTTGAAACCTCATGTAATGTAAGTAACCCAAATGTTGCTGACGTGCCACAGTTAGTTTGTACGTTATCCATGTGTGTACTGCAGTTTCAGATGTACAAATTATAAAAGCCTTTTTCGTTGTCAATGTACAGTACACAGAGACAGAATCGAATGGTACATGTGTTTTATCGGTTTTATTTCTTTAATGTTTAATTTCTTATGCAATAAAGAGAAAGACAGAGAAAGGCAGAGAAAGACAGAGAAAGACAGACTCGAACGGTACACATGTTTTCTTGATTAGTGTGAAGTAGAGTCCAAGGAGACAAAAGGTAATCTCTCTTAAAATAAAGTCGTGAAGGGTAGTGACACCGAGGGTGATCACGAAAGGTAGCACTAACATTGCCTAATTAGTGTGAATGTAGTCTCAAGCTTAAAGAATGAACTTTGTTGCCTAATGTTTTTATGTTTTACTGTTTATACTTGTGTTTTTATCTTTCTTTTTTTTTTTTTACTGATTTTGTGTAAAGAACTTTGAATTGCCCTGTTGCTGAAATGTGCTATACAAATAAAACTGCCTTGCCTTGCCTTGCACCAAACCTCAAGGACAATTCAGCATGGTGATAAAATATTTTATGTTGACTTTTGACTACCAGCCATGTGAATCAATCAGCGTTTTGTGATGAGCTACTGGCAGCTGGGGGTGATGTTTGGGTATGTGTGACAACCTTAGGGTTAGTTCTAAACAACAATGGTGGACGAGATAGACACTTGGTTCAACCAATCACTTACCTGTCCTTTTTCAAACTGTATCCAATGACGACTATTCAGATGGTTCTGTGTAACAAACCATATAGCTCGTCAGCATTTGCCATGAAATGATCTAAAGGTATGATCATGTAAACAATCTCCACACTCCAAAGAGCACTCAACTGAATTAAGACTTCTAAGAGAGAAGACTAGTACGACTACTAAGAATTAAGACAAAAATAAGAAGCAAGAAATTCAATATATGATTCAAGAGATGAAATAGTATTATAGAAAGCATAAACAAACATTGTTCTTACAGTTGTTTGGGTTTGTTCAATGGCAAAATATTTTGCACCATGCAGAACCTGTGAAAAAGAAACCGGACATGGTTTTAAACCCATTATATGCCTAACTAAAGGAAGTAAAGGATTACAAAATGTTTTTCCTTGCTTTGCTCAAGAGTTATCTTGAGGCAAGAAGTACAAATGCTTTGCAAAATGGCATCATTAAACTAATATTTCAGTTTAAGAAAAAAAAGGTACATGTGACAGAGCTGTGATTAATTTTGATTAGCTGAAGGCAAGGTATCCATTAAAAAGTGATATAGGATATTATCGGCTACATTAAAGAAAATGAATTCTGAATATCTTATTTCCAACACTAAGTGCAGTCCTCTCAGGGACTCGTCCACAAGATGGCGCTAACACAGCGACCACCTCGCATCCTGTTTGCTGTTCAACTCGCTAATGGCTTAAGGCTGCGGCCGACAGTACACATGGCCGATCATTTGTTTGTGAAAGTCTTTATTGATTTGGGGACAACGACATAGCTGCATAGCTAGCTTATCTTGCTGTTAACTATACTGTCCAATTATCTTTACTGATTCCCAACCATACACAATGGTATTGACTTTGAATCTTGCTAGCATAACGTTAGCTTTTGGGCTCATAGCTGTCTCAGCCTGAGCTGAGCAGACTAGACTTCTCTCCCGTGGACACATCGTGTATCTAAGTCCCGTGTTATTTACTGGAGCAGTGAACGTTTGCATTGCATAAGAACCTGATGGGATGTCATGATTGTTGAAGGTACTTTTCAAACCGCTACCAGGTAAACAGAGTCATTGTTTGAAACAAACTTTAATTCAATTCAATTTTATTTTATTTATAGTATCAATTCATAACAAGAGTTATCTCGAGACACTTTACAGATAGAGTAGGTCTAGACCATCCTTCATAATTTACAAGGACCCAACAGTTCTAGTAGTTCTTCAGGTGTTGATTGTAAAACGCGTTGCATATAAATAATTGTGTTTGGCAGGAGACTATGGTATAAGCGGGTTAATGCCCTTTAAGGTGTCCCTTATCAGGTAATAATGGATTTTTGCGGAGCCAACTGTCCAACTCGCTCGCCGTCGTCTGTTAATTCCTGATAATAGACACCTCGTCGGGCTTTAAAATTACATATCATACCAGTTTTACTGGTAGCAGCTGGCAACAACAACAAAAGTTGTCATAGCTTTGAAACTCCTGTTAAAACTTTGAAGAATTTTGTTACTTTGAAAATCTGTTTTTCATCTAAATCTGACCGGCATTTCAACAGCGGAAATGCCGGTGTCATTATGTCTGTAAATGAGAACAACAGATTTATCGCCTGCCAGAGCTTCTTTTGAACTCAGAGCTGTGCTTCAGGGTGACTTACCTCTCCGTCTGGGTGACTGCGCCGTTAGTTTTCACCCTCGTCCTCAACGTTCCTCCACAGACTCGCCGTACACTGAACTGAGCTGTGTAAGCTGCACACCATAGGTGCCTTTTGGTTTTAACTGTTATGCCAACAGTCGGTCTGTGTGACGCTCGTCTCAATTGTAGTGAAATGTAATTAACATGGAGCAGCAGGACATTAAAAGCCAAATTTGTCACTGTCAGGATTTGAGTAGGCGTCTGATTGCACAGCTGATTGAAGAAGATAGCACCCCCTAATCCTGTCCTCCTCCTCTTCTATTGTTATGCTCTACACAGAGGAAGGGGGAAGAATGGAGGGAGTGTGGTGTGAAACATTTACAGATTGCTGGCTAACAGGAAACAGGAGATCTTAAGTTTGGAGCTCCAGCTATGAGTGTTATGACAGCTTTTCTGTCAGCTACACTGGAGAGAAGTTCATCAGTCTTTATGTCCAACTGTTACGTCTGACAACAATTGACGCCATCTCCATGGCCCTCCCCCACCTGGACCAGATAAACACTGGCTGCATGTCAGTGTTCATAGACTAAAGTTTATGAACCCAGGGTTTTCGGTATCACGATGGTAGATCACTTATTACCGGGTTAAATCGCCGTGGTAACTTATGCTGAACACCTAACCTGCTCGGGATAAGGTTATGTTGGACAAAAGAGATCAACCGGTTTAAAAGCACCGCCTACTGACCAATCAATACTAGATTGATAACAGCGTCACCGTTATTAGATCAGCTGGAGCTCGGTGCGCAGAGAGAGAGAGAGAGAGAGAGAGAGAGAGAGAGAGAGAGAGAGAGAGAGAGAGAGGTAATAAAAGTTAAAACATTTGGAGACCGACAACAACGTTAACATTCCCCGATGGGTATTTTTATGAAAGATATCGATTTTCAGTGGATGGATTACGTGTAGTTTATTTGTGTTTTACAATGATAAAAGTACTGTTCATTTAAATGGAGTCTGGTGGGTTTGGCAATGATGATTTTTCCCTAAAATGAATAAACATAAAAAAACATATTCGAATGTTGGCTGAGTGAGTTCAGCCTACGGGATTACGTATAGGCTGTTGGCTTCTTGAGCTGTGTGTTGCCAATGCACGCATCGGTTTGAATTATGTTTTAATTAAAGCCGGGCAGCGCTTAAAATTTTTAATCGCAATTAATCGCAAAACGAAATAATAAAATTCAAAAGTAGTGTATATAGTGCAATTTTTTAAATATTTTATAATAACTTGTAAAACATCAACCCCGTTATCTACCGTCAAGATATGAAAATCATTTTTTTCAGGACAAACTGGGTTATTAGAATATTTGGGTTGCAGTGAGGTCACTCGAATGTTAAAAATGGTTTTAGGACCTTAAAGACAAATAAATTAATAAAACAGAACATGAATCTTCCAGATATGTGTTGATATCAGTGACAGAGAAGTAAAACCTCTAAAACCCTTCTCATATGTCTTGGGAGTCACAGTGTGAAGAAATAACCATTATAACTTAGACAGATGACAAAATACATACATTTTTTCAAAGAAAGTCCAGATGCTTTTGCCATAATGACATGTACTTATGCCAATAATCAACATAATAATGTCATATTTATTGATATTACACCCACAGCAATGCTGCACAAGCACTTGTGTGTCTAAAACAGTTCTTCTATATGCAAAAATAATCATAATAAACATTATAACTCATATAAAGCACATACTATTGACATTTCTTAAAAAAAGGCCCAAATATATAATATATAATATAAATGTATGCAAAATCTCAAACCGGTGGGCCATTAACTCTATAAAACGGTAAATTTCAATCTTGTGCACTATAGCATCTTTCATTGAATACTAGCCAGTTTGACTGGGAGAATTGTCCTCTTTCAGCCTCCGTACTCTTTGGATGGCGTTGTCTCCCATATATGGGCATTCCATTGGCTTTGCTTCCTTAAACAGAGAGCAGACACGGAGCCGCGAGCTAAACACGATGAATTATGGAAATAAAGTGGATAAATCTTGGATGTGAGGGTTTGGATTTAAGCTCAACGACCCAGAAAAAGGCTGGAAGTTCCAGGCTGGATAGAAAATCACCTGTAGAGGCTAGAGAGACCTGGAAGAGACCTCCGTAACCTCTAACGGAACTGTGTCCACGTTCGGACACTTTCTGGCTAAAGTTCCATCAACATTTCTGTTCAAATACGAATATAAATAATCTATTTATGTTTTCAGTTGATTTAATGGTTTGAAACTAAAGTATAAGTTATTACCTTTCTAACGATATATTGTTTAAACAAATTAGTTAAGCTTTTACTTCATAAGAGTCGGCTAAAGTAAGCTAACACCGCTTATTTAGCCGTACGCTACCCTTGGCCATAACCGGACACCGCTATTTACTCACTGTAAACAATGGGCGCTGCTGGTTTTTCGGGGGAATTAAGTTGCATCAGTGCTGTCAAACCTTTCGGGATCCTACTTCCGTCCTTCACAATAAAATTGCATGCGTCAACAACTCTGAATCATGCAATAAAAGCTCATTAATTTCCGTTTTTAACCTATATCGCCACCTGCTGGATGAACTGGATAAATTACCAATTCTCATTTGCAACATATTGCATGAAAATAAGCTCTCTCTCTAAAAATAAGCTCTCTATGGAATAAGCTCTCTCTCTAATTAATATTAGATATATATATGTATACACACACACACACACACACACATACATACATTCTAATACAAAAAGTGTGTAAGATTTATAGAAAAAAAACAAGTGTTCAAAAATGATTGAAAAGATTATACAAATAATTATTCAATAACAATAAAAAATTAATAAATAAACAAATTACAAAATTAAATATCAAATTAAATGTCAGAGCACCAAAAACACCAAAATTCATCATCATTAATTAGCTCATCCTCCTCCCAGCTGTCACAAGTGGTGTGAAACCACTTGTGACAGTTGTCACACTGGACCCACGACACCAATTCCTCGGAAGGCACTGGAGCATCCGGTTGCCTGCACCAGCCACACCGCCACATTGTCAGCTCCAGTCTCCTCTTTGCAGCGGTGTGACCTACTCACAAAAAAAAGTGTTTTAAGAGTATATA
>NC_048412.1:6121622-6165988 GCF_013103735.1 Etheostoma cragini
TGGTATGAGTCCCTTAGGACCCTTGAAAACTCCTTCTTGGAAACCAGAAAGGAGTGGTTCACTGCCGACAGATCTCCTCTAACACCAGAGAAATCTGCCTTCAAGGGTCCGAAGAAACTCACATCCAGTGGCTGAAGGATGTGAGACGTATTTGGTGGCAGGCAAAGGAGAATGACCCCCTCCCTCTGTGCCGCCCGTACGAGCTCTGGATCCAGGTGGGACACATGTCCATCCATAACCAGCAGCAGCGGGCGCTCCTGGGTAGCAAACTTGAGGAAATGCCCGACAAACCACTTCCTGAACAGCTCACTGTCTATGTACCCTGCCTGCGACTTCCCGTAGAGGGCATTGGGAACCCCTACTTTATTGTAGGGGCCCCCTGGATATCCCCCCTTGTATATAATAAATGGGGGGATATCCTCCCCAGCCGCGTTCAGGCAGGCCAGGACGGTGATGTGCTCCCTTGTTCCCTGGGCCTGCCTGTATGCATGCTTGGCCCCCCAGGGCACGATGACATTCCTTCTGTTCGAGTCCAGCTGAAACCCTGTCTCGTCGCAGTTATAAATCTGACGGGGTTTCTCCCTCAGCACATGCTCCTCCATGGTGGTGGTGAGCCTGAAATAGTCCTGGATGGGCCCCCTCTTAGCACAGGATGCCCTCCCACGGTCAATGAAGTCTGGGATCCTGGAGGTTAGGCGATGTTTCTGCCGTTCCCTGAAGTTTATCCACCACGTCTGGCCAAGCGCGTTCTTCAGCGCATCCTGGTGGCGGAGGTTGTAGATGGCCAGAGCGTGGGCCAGGACCTGAGGCTTTGTCAGTGGAAACCCATGCAGAGCAGAGTACAAACAGTACTCCACCAGGGAGTCTTCATCTGCATGGGCAAGGAGTGACCTCCGACAGATGGAAAAATCGGAGGCCACTCTTCCACTGACTCGGTCACTCAGGCTGGACTTAAGGACCCCAAACTCCATGGCTGTCTGCCGTAGAGAGAGCCTGCCTGCTTCCACTTCCTGCTTAGCCTGGTCCATGGCCGCTTGGGTCCACTTTTTGGTCTTCCTCTCCCTCTTCCTCATCTGCCTGATGTTGGGCATCTGCAAATGCACGTACATGTTTTTGTTAGATATACACTCAAATTCTAAATTAGTTTAGGCATGTCATATCTTGTTTAATAATATGGTTGATAAAATGTAGAAATTGTCGCATTACATGAACAGAAAATACTTACCTTCAACCACCTTTTCTTTGGGCATTCTGTTGCTCCTGTAAAGGAAATACAATTTTCTCTCTCTCTCTCTCTCACACACACACACACACACACACACACACACACACACACACACACACAGCCTACCTTGTTTGGTGGCAACTTCTTTTTTTAAACGTTTCTCTTTTTTTTCCTTTTCTCTTCTCTCCTCTCTTTTTCTGCTTCTGTCTCTGTCTTTATTCCTGACTTTTCTGACTGACTTATCTTTTCTTTCTTATCCAACCAAGAACAAGAGTAAGCTAGCTGAGTTACAAACATTGAACTCTAAATAAAATTAAATCTTTGACACACACACAGCCTACCTTGTTTGGTGGCAACTTCTTTTTTAAACTGTTTCTCTTTTTATTCCTTTTCTCTTCTCTCTCCGTCTTTATTCTGCTTCTCTCTCTGTCTTTATTCCTGACTTTTGTGACTCACTTTTCTTTCTTTTTATGCAGCCAAGAACAAGAGTAAGCTAACTGAGTTACAAACATTGAGCTCCAAATAACATTCAATCTTTGTCTATATATGCAATAGCTAGCTATATTGGAGGTTAATCTAGCTATAAAGTTATAACCACATTTACCACTACTTGCTTTTAACACAATATCCCCTCTCTATTACACACATGCAGTTGATAGCTAATATATGAATAAACTTGATGTTGCTGGGAATATAAACATACGTACTGCCTAGACAGAGCCGTGTTAAAGCTAGCAAAAAAAATGCACACTCATGCTAACGCTTAATCATATGAGCAATACAGTAAAAATATAAACATTTTAGGTCTTAGGTCTTTAGGTCTTACAAAGCCTGTAAGCAACAAACTTTAACAATAATAAAGAAATAATAAAAACTGCGTTAACGCACGATAAAAAAATTGTCGGCGTTAATTAATTAAGTTACTGCGCTAATAACGCGTTAACTTGCCCAGCCCTAGTGTTAATATTTTTTATTTGCTCTCACGATTGCTTACCAATGCCAGGGTTACAACTAAAATAATAGGCTAAAGCAACAATAGTTTATGGAAAGCTAAAGTGTAATTATGGTCGTATTTTGTGCCTGACTGATGGGGAAGTGATATTGATAAGCGTTGTGATTTACAGCGTCAGCTTTTTTGCCAGCTTTCCTTCCTGCTGTGCAAACACCGCCTCTTTTATGTGTCTCTGGATTAGGAAACCTGGGTTAATTGAACTTAACCACCGTCGTGACACAGGTTATGCAGGGCCGAGGTTGTTAGGGTCAGTGAAGCCGGGTAACTGAAAGAAATCCAGTCCATGTTGATCTTAATCCGTAGTAGAGGCCTCTGGGGCTCAACACTACCTTCTGTGACTGGATCTGTGAACTCCTTCTTGCCAGGCTTCCAAAAACATCCTCTGGTCCAGGGTTACGTCAGTGAGCCGCCCTGTCTACACCCTTAAAAAGATGATTTCCTCGACCCTGCACTGGCTCAATAAGCTGTATCGACCGGGCTGCTCAGACATGGCCTCATACACCATGATCTGTCGGCAAATGGCTTTTTCTGCCATTATAATATTGCATTCTCATTTTTGAAGTTTGATAGACAGCTCTGACAGTTCTTGCAGTGCGTCATACATGAGTCCTAAATTGTAAACAAAGGCATGGGATGAAAGGCGCTTTGCCAAGCCATTGTAGTTTCCTGAGTTGCACTCTCTTGAGCAGAATCCTCCGGGCGTTAAATGCCTGTGGAGCGCAGGATCATCTCTCCAAACAGCTTCAACTGTTCTGAGACTAGATGCCACCCATCTGTTGTCTTACACTGGCAATTTTTAAACAATTGTGTGCTCAAACCGTAAGCACACTCTTTGAGCTCCACCTGGTTTTTGTTTGATGTGATGTACAGTGCGTAAAGTTTATCCATGAGGGTTTTAAAATGATTTAAACCCCCATTTCTAGCATTACATCACTAACTGCAAGCTTAAGTTGATGCACAGAGCAGTGCCACACCGTGATCTTTGGGAAGCGGGTTTTAAGTTGAGTTGCCACCCCACTCTCGGGCCCAAGCATCACTGACGCACCGTCACATGTGAGACCAACAAGTGTTGACGAGAAGAAGGCCTCGTCCAAGATTGCGTTATCTATGGCATCAAACAGTTTGTGGACAATTTCTTCTGCGTCAAAATCATCTAACTCTACAAGATCAGAGAACATGTTCTTGGTCAATTCCATTTCTGGCAATTGCATTCGTAAATACACAATTAAGCCACACTTGAGTTAAAATTTTTGGAGCACAAGTGACAATCTTTTCTTAAGCAGTTTAATTTTCATGTCAGTTGCAATATACGGTACATGAGAACATGCCATGTCAGAGTGGAATGTCCTCCCCATATCCACACTATTCGTTTCCTGACAATCAATTCAGTTCAAATCTGTAAGCTGCCCTGTGAAGCCTGGCCTCCTCCTTGTAAGCAGTTCCAAAATCAACCCAAAAAAGAGTTTACAGAATAATGCCCATGGTGTATCATGTGTACTTTTGTCGCTGTAATGGATCTCTACCTTGAAACTTATGCATACAAATCAGCTGTTCCTGGAGACAAGGAGCGGGAAACGGAATGCCACCTGGGAAAGCGAATAGCGAATCAGTGTCATTTGTAACTTTTGCTTCCATTATTTTCTCAGAGAGGCTAAAGACAGGCCCAGATAACCTGTTTGATATTCAAAACCACATCCAGTCTGAGCCGGAGTGTGAGTGGAAGCACAGGAGGGGGAAGCCAAAGCAGAGGGTTAGAGAGGAAAAATACATAAGAGTGAGATAGAAAAAAAAAGCAAGGGAGGGAATAAGAGAACAAAGGAGTCGAAAAGAAGAATGGCCGTTGTGAGGTGGATTCATGGAGTCCATACACTCAGTTTGTCTCAGGTAGTAAGAACACCTATATATCTAGAGAGAGAGAGAATAGGAACAGATGGAGGTAAAAACACAGAGCCAAGAGTAAAAAAGAAAAAGTGGGGGGAGGGGAGGTAAAAAAAAGGTGTACAAAGAGATACAAATAGAAAAACAGACATAAAAGACAAATAGACTGATAAACCAACGAAGGAATCAACACACAGCTCTGCGCATGCTGCAGAATAACAACGGCACCTGGGTAGACATAAAAATGGAAGGAGGATAAAAAAAAACACTGGCAGCCGAGGAGTACAGGGGAAGAGGAGAAGATGGAGAGAGTAGATTACCTGCTCCTGCGCTATTCTTCATTTTAAGCAGCTTGTTGACCTTTCCAGTCAAGCCTGTAGGTGTAGTTCAGATTCTGCAGCAGTGCCTGCAGTAATTTAGGTGGGAACTCGAGCAGCAGGGAAGTGAGGAGAGAAAACAAAGAAGTAGGGATAAAGAGGGAGACAGACAGGAGCGGTGACATAGAAAAAAGAGAGACGTTGAGGCCACAAGGCAGCAAACGCTTCCAAATGATTGCCTCTCATAAGGTTGTGTTTTATACTGCCTCAGATTTACTGTCCATTTATGAGGGCAGTTATTAGAGTGTCCCAGCTTGGAGCGCTCGGGCTTTGGGGTGATACCTCAGTTTAAAGCTGCGAGTTGAACCAGGAATGGAAGAGTGGAGGTACATAATTCACACTCTACTACCACCCTGGAAAGACAGAGGCAGGCAATCACACACTGGGCAATCACAAAGTGGTCGAGAAACGCTTCATCAAACGGTAAAACTAGCAGTCAGGCAAACCTCTAAAAGCTTTGACTGCCACAGAGCCCGAGGTGATCACACACCTGGGGTTGTGCACCATCAACACTGTGTGTTTGCGTGTGTGTTTATGATACTGTGTGCGGCATATATACAGCGGAAAGTTAAGTGTTTCTTTGGGTATTTGTGTGCAGCCTCATCAGTGTGTGATTTCTCAAAAGACATAAGAGAGGCCAAAATCAGTAACTGGTAAAGTAAGTGTGTGTGGGTGTGTGCAATGTATTCTTACAGCCAATAGTTCCAGTTTGTTCCCTCAAAAAAAAAGCTGTCATATCAAATGGCAAGAAATCAGAAAATACTGATCTTGGGATAGAACTGAAGTGAACACAGAATACTAATATGTTACTTTTGTCATAAACTAGTTGTTTTTTCTCACTTCTTTTTTAGACTCCTAATTTATCATTACAAAACCTGGTAACTTGAATGTGTGTGTGTGTGTGTGTGTGTGTGCGTGGTCATCTATTCAGAACTGGTGTCAGTATGTAGGTCTACAGTATATATGCACATAATCATCTGCTAGCGTTATTGTTATTGCCACACAGGTAATTGAAGCAATTTGTGTAAAACGGTTCCACACGTTTGGGTCCAGACTGATGACTCAGATGAGGCTGAATAGCTACTGGAGGGAAGGAGTGTTCTACTGAGCGAGCAGAGCCCTTATTTCCCCTTCTCTTTACATGTCTGAAGCATCATTATCCAGTTTCTCTACACTGTGGACCCAATTTCAACCTTTTTATCCTGGATTATCATGTGAAAAGCCACTATTTCTCATCAGGCAGGCTCCTCAATTGGGAACAGATGTTTTCCCCTCCCTAGGAAATGATTTGCTCCTTAGTGACAGAGGGTGGCGGCCCCTGCTTTATTACTCACATAAAAAGCCTCTTAAACGACAGCATTCAGAGGAAATATAGGCCTATATTCATTCTTTAAATTTGGGGCCAAGTGGTATAGAAATAATTACA
This sequence comes from Etheostoma cragini, assembly GCF_013103735.1. NCBI lineage: Eukaryota > Metazoa > Chordata > Actinopteri > Perciformes > Percidae > Etheostoma > Etheostoma cragini. Next base: position 6,127,541 of record NC_048412.1, read on the forward strand.
TGGAGTGAGTGAGGCTCTGGCGGCACTGTGAAAGTGTCTTCAGTCAAATGGCAGCAAGGCTGAACATCTATTCAAGAAACAATATATAAAGCCCCTTGGCCCCAGGTATAATGACTATTCACCACACATACAGTATATGTAGAGTACATTTTAGGTACATGAATAGCTCAAAACTTTAAACCGCTACTGCTTATGTGTGTCTTCAGACAGACAACACCTGTTCTAAAGCATCACACCATCGTTTATAGGACTGTTTGACTCTTCAGACTTCGGCTGTCAATCACAAATGAATTGACTCTTTTAACAGAGCCTAAATGAAACTGGAAAACATGTTCCACAACTCAGAAATTCTAAATTAAAAAATTCTATAGACATTTGTAACAACGCAAACTACAAAAACAACATGACATATGCCTTTGGTGCGGGAGAACTGGGTTTGATTCCCACTGCAATATATCAGCCAATCCCTGAGAAAGACACTTAACCCCTGGTTGCTCCAGAGGTGTGCAACCTCTTATATACAGTGTGTGTATATATATTTAGCTATATTAAATATACATAGCATCAAAAATTGTACGTCATTTTGGATACAGCGTCAGCTAAATGACGTTCTGTTACATACGGCAAACTTGCTGAACAGTATGCGTGGTTCACTCAATTTGTCTTTCAATAACAAAAATGCAATTTCTTTTCACTAAAGATGTATAAATTCATGTTTAGCCAATTAGGGGAGTAAAACTATATTGAGAAAACAATGTCTGACAGATTTGATCATCTTCTTTATCCATTCTATTCTACATCACATCCAGCAGACCGGGGTTGCATAAAGTATCTAGATCCTATTCTTTAAAGGTAACTTTGTTTTTTTTGTTTTTTGGATTTTTTTACGAATCCTACGATTTTTGGGTCTAAGAGACTGATAGGAACAACATTCCTAGACATTGGTCCAGTTTTAAACAAGATCGCTGCAGTCGGCAGTCTGCAAAGGAAGCTTCAATGTAAGTTATTGGGCAATTGCACACCTTCAATTTACGTCCACAAAATTACTTGTTTTGGTATTGACGGGCTCAATTTATTGTTCCAAGTGTCAGACAACATCATGGAAAGGATTATACTATACTATATACTATTATACGATATATTTTTGGATTATTATTACAGATGCATTCACATTTATTTTAAATTCAGTGGATTTCTGAGGACTATGGTTAACTGCTCCTCAGATCACTTCAGGGTAAATCCAGACAGCTAGCTAGACTATCTGTCCAATCAGAGTTTAGTGCTTTGCACCCTGTACATTGATTCTGATTGGTTTAAAGAAATGCCATCAAACCAAAGAAAGTTTTCCTCCCATCCCTGAATACTATGTGGAGTACACAAACCCTTCATCAGCGCTCTTTGGAGGAGGGATCTGGCAAAGCTAGTGCAACTGTCCATAAAAGGACAATAGACCACTAACCATGGGGGAGCAGCTCCAGCAGGGTACCCCGAACTTCCCTTTCCCGAGCCACATCATTACGGACTATACCTGATAAATCCAGTCTTGTGCCGATGCACTGACAAGCAAAAGCCCCGCTGTCCATGTTCTGATCACTTTTAGAAAAATATTTTTCATATTTTGGGCTACTCACAAACAAGCAAGAATCAGTCTCTTGCTCATTGATTTGCACTGCGTGTCACACGCCTAGAGAAAAGTTCAACATAATTCAACTCTTGCAGCTCTTACCCGACAGTTTTACGGGATTGTGCTCCTTGGATCAGAGAGGCTCCAAAATCAGGGTAGCAGCTGTCGCCTTGGTCCCGCTCCATGTTCTGTTATGCCATGTTCAAACTGCTACACTGCAGTGCCCTGCTACGTCCTGCTGTGCCTTGTAATGCCGCACAGCGTCCTGCTATGCCATGAACTACTACAAACAACTGCTATAGACTACTAATTTTTTCTATTTTTGTTATTGCCACTCTTCATTCTAACCCCAACCGGCCCGTCAGACGCCTACCAAGAGCCTGGGTCTGACCGAGGTTTCTGCCTAAAAGGAAGTTTTTCCTCGCCACTGTCGCACTGTTGCTTGCTCTGGAGGAGACTACTAGAACTGTTGGGTTCTTGTAATTTCTGGAGTGTGGTCTATCTGTATAGTGTCTTGAGATAACTCTTGTTATGAATTGATACTATAAATAAAACTGAATTGAATTGAATTGAATTGTTGCACCGCCTGTCAAACTACCCGCGCCTCCTCTACCTGCCTGCTCGCCTCTCATTGAACAGAATTACGAGGCACAACACTCACCGTGTGAAAAGCCCTTTACACTCAAAGCGTAACTCTCGCCAACATGCAACCTAGGGTCTTTTTGTGAATGTACTTGAATCAAACTTTGGTTTAAAAGCATTATTTGGACAGAAGCGCCACTTTTTAAGATTTACTGTGTTTTTGTTTTTCGGTCAAACGGCCTTTTGGATGTGAGAGCTAAGGGCGCTACAATGTTAGCATCAAAATCACTATTTCAAAAACACTAAGCAGGCTTGACACAATGAGAAACTTTGCCCCAACTCTCCCCATGGGCTCTACACATAAACTCAGCATTGAGAACATTGTTAGTGTACACAGAGTTTACTAAAATGAAAGGTTTTAACAACTCACTGGGGTCGCCGTCCATCTCGCCAGGGAGGAGAGTAAAGATGGAAAGCTCTTAAAGCTTAGTTCCATATAATGCACGGATAATTTGTTGTTTTGTCTTCAGCGAAAAACAATATTGACCTTGTAGTTGAAAAAGGAGCCTCATATAAGAAAGATATTTCCTCCGTTTATTCGCATTTGGAGATTTTTTTTGATTGTCAAAGATGGCTGGAGCGGAAGCAACAACAGCTACAGTGAGTTGCTCATATCCTTTCTTTTTAGTGAACTATAACTCTAGTAATCCTCCAGTAATTTAGTATTGGGTATTTCAAAGTTGGAGGACTTTAAAAAGCAAGAATGGTCAGCAGCATACATCAAGATATCCTGACTTATGGGATGGGTCAAGCACCAAATCCACTGGATCCTAAACATCCCATAATGCAACTGCAGACTGCCTCCCTGTCTAATACATGCCCATGTTTTTCAAATTCAACACCAATACATACATTCTTTGACTATGTATGACTTTACACCTGTAATATGGCCAACTATTGACCTTTAAACTGTCAAGTATATTAAGTTAATTATCAATGGGGAAACATATTTGTATAACTTTGGAAATTTATTTTTAATTCTTTGGATACATGCAAGTTAAACGGTCTTATTTACATTTTTTTTTGTTTTTTCTAATTATTATTTTTCAATTGTCTATGTGTATCAGTGTATCTCACTCACTCGGTTGACTGACCTCGGCTCTCTGAGATTTGGATTAGCGAAGATCTCACCAAACTTGTTTTCCCAGTATGTTAATTTCTGCTTGTGCTTCTGCTGTCAAAATTCAAATCAGTCCACCATGAACAAAACATTTTGCTCCAAACTGCGAATGATTCCTCTCAGCAGACAACACATCTAATGGACGGGGGGGGGGGGGGGCTGAGCCTTTTCGTCCCCAGCAGGCACATTATTCATTTTCAAAAAGTTTCAAAAAAAGAAACATTTTTAGAATGATATTGCTTTTGCTCTCCCCATCAATCAATGGTTATCAAACCAGCGTTTTCTCCCCCTTTCGGCTCAAATATTGTTTAATCAATGTAACGTCACAGGACAGAGAGGCTCGAGCTGCACTGGGTGCTGCAGATGAAACCGGTTAGTATTTGCATTGTAGTGCTTGGGGTACCAATATGATTTATGGAATATAGCCTGGGCACGGCACAGTGTTGGAAATGTCTTCTCTCATTTAAAGACAAACCTCAAAAACAAACAGTACGTGATTGCCACTTACTCCTGTTTGAGGGACTGAAAACAGATTTTCATCGGGAACGGGTTTCTCATTAGCATAGAAATGAATATGATGACAGATAATGAATATATGCCTCTTGATGCTTTGCAGCCATCCCAGAATGATCAAGTATACTGGCAGAAAAAAAATCACTTTTTTTTGTTGTTGCCAACGTGGATGTGGGAATATTAGCATACTGTGAAGGAGAGAAAGAGTGTGGTTCTTTTGAAAGCAGGCAGAGTGGTGAGAGTAGAGGACAGAGTCAAGGTTAGCTTTAGATAGAGAACAGCTTCCCCTGTAATTCTCCAACCAATCCCTATCTATCTCTCTCTCTCACATACACACACACACACGCACACACTCCCTGTCACGCCTGCCCAGCTCTTTGGCCGTGGAATGAGGTGTCACATTTGGTTGCCTGGGGTAAGATAAGCTCATTATTAGTTTCTAGCCTGCAGATAAACTGACAGAAACAGATTCCTGAATATGCATTTAATTCTGTCTAATCAGCATGCTACATGTGTTGTTAGTGTTTGATTCAGTGGGAACGAAAAATCACTCTTATTCATTTTTTTCTTCCATTGTGGATTAATGGAGTCTCAAAGGAGATATCAGGTTCAATAATAAATACACCTTAGCTGCTTCAAAATTAAACTGCACTGGCAGAGCTCAATGGCTCAAGTACACACACACACACACACACACATACACATTGTGCTCAATACACAACTCAGGACTGAGTAAATGGTTTGCTTTTGTATCAAGGATAATGGACTCGGTGAACTATTCAGCAGGGTCTTCATACTTCTGTACGGCTGTCCAGTGACTCTATACAACATGAGCTGGTTTTTAACATTTCAAAGCAGCTAAAAAGTCAACGAGGCAATTAAAATGGCAGCGTGAATCCTGCAAAACATGAACATACCAAGATTGTATTGCCTTTGGTCCTAAACAACAGTTGTATTTACAGTATGTCCTCCACATTCTGTTGTAAAACTAAAATATTATCTTGTTTTTTACTTTTGTGAAATGAAAACAATACATTGTACAGCAGAGTTAATGATTCCACTTGCCATAACAAACCATTATTACACAGTGAACAGGAGATGATCACTGTGAAACAAAGTAAGTTCAGAGGCAGTGTAACATACTTCTCGCAGCTTGTGTGTTAGCGCCATCCTGTAAGACTACAGTCAATGTTGGAAAAAAGGATGAATTCAAAGTTATACAGGGCACTGGACTTCGGTTTATCTTTAGCCCAAAACATGTCTAAATCAAATCACTCATTCACCTTCAGTGACGTTTTTAGTTACAAGTCACTAGAGATATGACTACGAGGATTTGATCATGTGTTATATGCCGGCTTCATCTTCAGCATGGGGCCCAGGCAGATCCTGTATCTGTAAGACCGGCTTGGATGTTGCGTTTTCAGATCCCTGTTGCACATTCTTTGATGTGTCTGCTTTAATCTGCAACAAACTCCAGCAGTCCAAAAAAGCGGACCGTAAATAATTATACCATAAAACCTTTAAGAAAACTTTAAACGTGTTGTTGGTGTTCACCAATTGAGGATCTTGTGAACGTCAACTGAAAAATACGAACTATCTACACCGTTGCACCCATTAAAACTAAAAACATAGAAAGCCAAAAGCCCTGGAGAAATGGAGTGATTGTCAGGCAGATCAAGAGAAAGCTACAAAGTCAAAAGTTCAAGCTCACCATGAAAACAAGACAGAAATAAAATAGACCTTCCGGTTCTCAAAATTCATTAACGACAATATCAACAATGGTGAGTTTCTCTTTTCTACTATTGATCAATTTATATATCCGCCATCTCGAACCCCATCAGGGTTCGACATTAAAGGGGTGATAGAATGGTTGTATAGAGTAATATCACGCTGTTCCTTAAGGTCTCCTGATAGGGTATGTAACATTTGTTGGGCTGAAAATGTTGCTTTTGCTGTTCTTTTGGCCCTCATACCACCCTGTTAAATTGACCCGGCTTGAAACGAGAGGTGTTCTGCCTTATATGGTCTGGTCATGAATATTTATATAAGCTGTGCGCTGATTGGTTGGTATGCAACAAGCTTTGCTGCGGCTGACAGAGCAACAGAAGAAGAAGATGGAGACTTTAGCTGTTGAACGGTATCAGTTTGAGCCTGAATCAAAGGAAGGCTCTGATATAGAGGAGCCACTTGCCAGTAGATTAGAAATGACTCTTCAGACTGGTAAGTTTGGTCATTTAGCATTTTCAACACATAGCCCAACATTAGCCGTCCGTTGTTATACTAGTGTAATACTCACACTTCAGTGTTGTAGCCTAGGAATAACTTTGTATTAGGCTTGTTTTTAGTATTGTTTTTAGTATTGTAATGTAGTATCGTACATTATTTATCACGTAGTTGTAATATGTTATCTTACAACAGGACGTCCATTTAGTTGGACAGGAGACTACTATTTCTGTTCATTTTGTATGCTACGTCTAAAGCATTATTACTACTCTCACCTGTCTCAGTAGGTCAAATGTTATCTTGGAACTACTATCCTGCTGATTAGATCATCTGACTTTGAGATTATTACCTTCTTAACATGTAGTTATATGTAAAATTACAACTACGGTGCATCCATCTTACCTTAGAAGGTGTTCATGTGCAAATATGTCCCAGGAGAGAGAAAATATATGTTGCCAATAATACCTCATGTAACTAAAACTAGAGATACATTAACTCAAGCTATGTTATGCTTTCTGCTCATTCAACATTATCAAATAACAACAAGCTCATTATGTTTGTTTTAACAGGTCATGAAAAGAATGACCCAGGTTCCTGAGGAGATGACCTGTATGACTCACCATTAGGAACTGGTCTCAGGTCAGTGGCCTGTATGTTAATGTTGGGGCGTGACCGTTCTCTTGATACAGCCATGGGCGTGACAAAGCTATAGGTTTTTAGATCCTGACGTCATCTTTTAGCTTTGTCGGGATTTGCCCGTCTTCAGCGGCAGTTTCAAAATGTCAGATTTTCAGAGTAAAGGCATGTCAATGGGATTTGGAGCTTCTATGCATTTCCTATTCACCCACCGAACTGTCGTTATTCACCTATGACAAGGTAAAATCGGTTTTGCATTCTATCACCCCTTTAAGCATGGCCCGATGGCTATATTTATAAATCTGACTTTACTATATTTTCTCCCTAATGTTTACTTTCACAACATTTCACAAAAAATACCCAGCCCTGGTTAAATTATTATGGGTCCATTACATTAATACTGACTAATCTTTTTTCTTAATGCACCTCATGCATGAAGTAAAGTCCACAAAATACTATGACTTTTTGTAATTTTCAGCCCAGTCATTCAAGTTGTTTCTCTGTTTATTTCAGATTTCTCTTTTAATTGCTTTTTAAGTTTTAAATTTCAACCCTATGTTCCAATGTTTTTTTGTCTAAGTGACTGATGGTAACAACAATCTTTGACATTGGTCCAGTACTAAGCAAAAAAAAAAAAAAGGCTTTAATGTAAGTTAATGAGGCAATTGTCCGGCTTGTATTTTCCTTCACAAAAGTGCTGGTTTTGCTACTGACAGCCTCAGAGATAGACCTTTAAAACCTGTTTGAAACCTTTCCATATATACATATTTTCACTTCAAAACTGTTTAAACTATGTGTTTAAACTAACCAAAACTAGAGTTGTGATGGTGTGAAAAGTGGAAAAAAACTCTTTTCATAGTTTTATTTTATTGAGTGTATTTACCGATGCTAAAATTACTGTTTTTTTAAATGGAGTCTGGTGGGTATAGCGAATGCAATTTTGCAGATGTTTTTATGTTTAAAAAAAGGATCTTAATCTTCAACAGAAAGGTCGACCTCCTTAGAAATCCTTTCCATAATGTTGTCAGACACTTAGAATATTAATCTGAGACTGTCAGTCGCAAAACACGCACTTCTGAGAAGGCAAATACAAACTGGACCAATGTCCCATAACTTAAATTGTAGCTTGTTTTGCCGCAGCCAAATGCATCGATCATGGACCAATTCTGACGATTGCTGCTGAATTGTTAACATTTTTGTGACACAAAAACATGGATAAATAGGGTCCAGGTTGAAATAAAGGGTAGTTAGCTGTTAACAAACTACACAGCATATATTATACTTCTAACATCGTCGAGCGCTACAGCCAATAACAAGGAATTGCCAGTGCAATAACAATGACGTGAGCCTTCAACGGCATCAGGCAACATTGTCAATTGTTTTTGATGGAGCACCTGTCCAAGAACAAATGCTGGAAATTGAACAAAAGGTATCTTAAAGTTTTCTTTAAATCTTCTAAATAGATGATCAACCTTACTGTACCATGTAGTTGTGATTTGTGAGCTGTGATTTCTGACTCAGCCTGGATGGTACTCTGTCAGCGTCACTCAATAAAATAGAAACAGCTTAAAAATAATCTCGGGATCAGGTGAACAAGTTGCCAAACAAGGTTGTGGAAGCACTCTAGACTCTTAGCAAAGAGAGAGAGCAAAAATAGGACAACCACATGCTCCCATTTTGTATCTATTTGCATACAGATGATACCTACATATGTCACAACAAGGAACAGTCTGCTTAATTATACCAGGTCTATTTACACTGCTTTAAAAGGGTCAGTGTCTAACAAGCCCATACTGAAGATTCTAATGGTATGATACATGCATGGCTATATCCACCAGGACAACAAAAACAAGCACTATGTTCTATGGTGTCTGTGGTTCAAGCGTTGGCTCCATCACATTGACTGTAGCTGTGTTGTCACTGGAGCACAATGAAGCAGATCCCAGTAAAGATTACATATGGATGTGTTGGCCTTAACTCCCAGGGACAGCTTCTGCTGTCTGATAAACTCTGGGAGAAGCACTGTGCCAACACATTGCGTCACGTTTCTCCTCCTCTACCCATCAAAAACAGCCTCAAACATACAGCTATGACTGCCTCTACCTATCATGCATGCCTCCTTCATGTCAAGGATAGCGAGACAGGTGGGTGGGGGTTGGGCGATACATATCGCGTCTGTATGATTGGTATGAAAATTGTAGTTGACGGCTGGCATGAAAACAGACAAAGGCAATAGTTTTAAGTGGGATTCAGTAATTATGCCCAGTGACTAATTTACATCTGCGCATTTTAGTGTAGCCAACAACAGCCATCTCCTTACTCCTTACTCCATCTCCTCCACTTCATTTATAATTCTGAATGTAAAATAGAGATGCCAGTGGATGAGTGAACAAACTTTGAAGATAAAAATGCAAAGGATAATTAAAGTATTTTGAAGTAATGTATGTTTCACACCACACTGTTTGCTCTTGTCTGAATCAGTTGATGAGTTGCTGAAAGGAACCAAAATGCAGACACAAATGTCACGTGACAACATTCACATCATTTGCCAGATGGGTTTTTGAATGGATTTCCTAATTGCTCCTTTATGGGTCACAATTAACATACGGTGAAATTCCAACGGAACCCCCGGAAGTACACAAAGAGAGGAAGAAAAGCCAGCAGCTAACACACCGCTTTTGATTTGCTAGTCCTACTATGGAGACAACTGTGTTGAAATTTAGGGGTTTAGGGGAACCTCAAGGGGTTTACTAGGATAAACCATGTTGAGTATCATCCCATTTTCAAAAGGGTCCCATCACATATCAAAATCATAACATAACAAGAGAGGAGTGACAGAAAAAATAAATAAAAAATAACATTATCAATATGACAATGTAAATGCTACAGGTAAATAAACAAAACAAAAAGCAAACCACATAAAAAACATTACAAACACTAGGGGGCCAAAACGGCCAGTAACTGATAAACCAAAGAGTGTGAAGTGGTATAAAAAGTGACAAAGTTGATATCAAAAGCAGTCCAACCTAAAGTGAGAAGATAGGGCATGCTTAAACATACAAAGTATTGGAATGGATCTTATTTGTACAAGTGAATTATTCCAATCTGCTGGGGCTTTAAGCTGTAAACTCCTCTGCCAATTGTTTTCTTTACAACTCTACTGCGATTCAACTGAACCAAATAATGTGGGTGTGAAAGCCGTCTAAGTGGCTAATGTGAAAAAAAATCTTTGAAATTGGTCCAGTATTGAGCGAGAAAGCTGTCACCGGGCTGCAATGCAATCCTGAGTGTGTTAACGTTATTGAAATTGTCCCCACAGAGATAGATCTTTTCCTCAAAAAATAAGATCCTTTTTTGATCAACCAGTAACAACCCCAAAATCGCCATCTCCAAACACACCGGACTCCATTTAAGTGAAATTCTTAAAAGTTTGATGAATACACAAAAATAACATTGGTCCATTGGGACCAGCCAGCAGTAGCCTGGAAGGGTCTGGCATCGAGTACTGAAAATCGCCCATCTCGAGGAGCGGCACCACATTTGAAAATCTCACTGTACGCGATTGGATAACACTACAACCATTCACACACCCACACAGAGAGAGACATATCGCTACATGTGTTTCATAACTTATAGGTATTTAGGTTTTGATGATTGAAGAATTATTGATTGGCCATTGATACATTTGAAGTTAAACAAATTCATACTTTAAATAGGAGCTGTTTGTGATTATTTGTGTAAATATTATAATAACAGGTCTGGGCTCGGATTCACCCCTTTGGTTTCTTTAAAAGATACTAGATAGATGTGTTATATTTCTGTATAACCCTAACCAATCAGATGGTTTCACAGCTCAATTATTGTTCGCTGGTTTCCACGGTGGTGTCCCATTTTGACTGATTGTCAATTTGGTATTTTAAGTTATGAATACACATATTCATACCATTATTAATATTGATAAAACATCCTTGAATTGAATCTGAAACCCATACCTATTTCCAACAGGTATATATTCTGGAAAATAAGGAGACAGATAATACCTTCAGTACTAAGCTTTGCCAATGATGGTTTTGAGAAATGACAATGATCAATATTATTTCATGTAAAACTGCCAGGAGCCTGGGTCTGTCCCAGTTTTCTGCCTAAAAGGCCACTGTTAGGTCCTTATAAATTATAGAGTGTGGTCTAGAACTAATCTATCTGTAGAGTGTCTTAAGATAACTCTTGTTATGATTTCATATTATAAACAAAATTGAATTGAATCAAACCACCCTTTAATCTAGCCACATGCATTTGGGGGCTTATTATTCTAAACAGTCTTTCTTGCGATTTAGAAAGAATTATTTCACTCTTCTTCGGTCTCCCACATGCAGGCCTAACAAAAGCTAACAGGAGGCTGAGACGTATTGATCAAATCTTCCTGAAGGGAAAGAAAAGAGAAACTTTTTGACATTTCGCAAAGAGGTTCAGTGAGTGAACCATTAAATATTATTCCGAAACGCATGGCCCCTTTACCTTTCATGACGAAGATATACACTGTTTTCTTCATCATTTCCCGTCTCTTCTTGTTTTTTTTTCCTCTTGTCTGCAGATAGTGACCTCTGACCTCTTGACTGCACCCAACTGTGAAGCAGATGTCAAAATAGGGCATCTCCCTGCAGGTGCTTTGGCCAAAACAAAAGGCAAAAGCACTCCAATTGGTGCAAGAGTCAGAATGTTTCAAAATAATGTTTTTGTTCATACACTAGTCTCCTCTCAGCACTGCTTCTTGACTGTACGGCTGCACCTGATGAGCCACTGCAGAGTTGTTTTTTTATTGCAGCTCATCTGAACTTTGCAGTTGAATAGAGTCTGCTGGAGAGTGCTGAACTCCTCATGCTGGGTAGACATTTTCAACTTAAATAGCTGCTATCCCTCGTCTCTCCCTCACAAATACACATACAAAACAAGTCAACAACAGGACAAAAAGCTTTAGTGCAAAACGGGGACAGGATGGTGGAATGTCAAAACCTTTTTTTATTTTCATTAAAGGGTAATCACCGTGTTTTTCACCTCTGGTTTTTGTGTCTAAGTGACTGATGGGAACAACAGTCTTTGACATTGGTCCAGTATAAAGTGAGATTGCTGCAGTTGGCAGCGGCAAAACAGTCTTTAATGGAACTTAATAGGGCAGCTTATTTACCCTTCACAAAAAGCAAAAGTGATGTCGTGCGTGTTTTAGGCTACACAATTTGTTGTCACATACAGCCTACATCTCCTCACTATCCACTAGCTGCCTGTCCCCAGAACACACTGTAAAAAACATCTCCTCACTATCCACTGACTGCCTGTCCCCAGAACACACTGTAAAAAACATCTCTTCACTATCTGCTAGCTGCCTGTCCCCAGAACACACTGTAAAAAACATCTCCTCACTATCTGCTAGCTGCCTGTCCCCAGAACACACTGTAAAAAACATCTCCTCACTATCTGCTAGCTGCCTGGCCCCAGATCACACTGTAAAAAAAGTGGTCTCTGTAGACAGCCCAGGGTCTAAAAATGGCAACAAAAACACAATGTGTCAACCTGCACCATGAACACACAGTGTTCCAGCTTTCCTTTTCTTTTTAGAGAGCTTAATTCAAGTATTTTTTTTTTTTTCACATTACAGGTTATAAACAGTTGGCATACATTGGAGAGCGGGCAAAGAAAAAACAAACAGCAAACAAATAACAATTATGAGATGTAGGGCTAGTAAAGTGCATGTAGTAGCCCAAAGTGCATGTCGCAAAGTCAGGGGCAGATTTAGTCATTTTGAGGCCTAAGGCAAACACAGGCATGGGGCCCTCCACAACCCTTGTTCTTTCCTTTTTCAGTCCTTTTTTCTCACTGTATACGAGCCAAGACCTGCATATCTTTTCTCCATTCTTCATTTGCATGTAATAGTTACTGCTTGTAAATCTGCGCCCCTCTTGTTTTCTTGGAAAAAACTCTGTCCCTGACTTGTTGTGGTTCCCTCTGCACTACTGAGCAGCGCTCTCTGTCTGACAACTGTTTTGGCAAGAGTGCTGGATCATCTTCAATCATAACACCTTGATTAGGGTGACTGCTACTCACGGGGTCTAGTTGCTGAGTATTATGTGTGTCATCATCTTCGTCATTGTCATAGTCATCATCATGAAAAGTGAAAGCAGCAGTTCCGTAACTATATCCGTTCGAAGGATCCTGTCTTGTTTGTAGCCCCTGCATCGCTAGAGCAACCTGGGCTGACACTGCCGGTGGGTAGCTCCTCTTCATTAGTGTAATAGTTTGGGTTTTTTACTGGGTTTATTTTTCCTGTCTTGCTCCTTGTGTTTGTTTCTTGGCCTTCCCCAGTAAGTGTCTGTTGTCTTGCTTCCTGTTTTATGTTGATAGTCTGGTTTCCTGTCCTGTCTCATCTTGCCAAGCTTGACTTTTCCCTGTCTGATTATCCTGCCCCGCCCTAATGTGATCCACCTGATGTCTCACCTGTTCCCCATTACCTCGTTACCTCATGTATTTAACCCCAGTGTGCCCTTTGTCTCTTGTTACATCCTTGTGTCTCTTGTGGAAGATGTCCATGTTGGCGTTCCAGCTGTTCTCCCTACATTCCCTGTGAGTTATTCCCCGTGTTAACCTGTGTTTTGTAGTGATGGCCAAATGAAGCTTTTGCGAAGCACTGAACCACTTGAGCCAATTGGTTCGAAAATAGGTTAATTACTCAAAGCTTCAGTGGCAGCGACCTCTCCTGGCGAAAAGCAAGGCTGCAGTCAAATTAACCAGTGAGGAGTATTGGAGAAAGTAATTCAGTTCTGAAGCATCTTTGCTAAGATCTCCTTAGATTTTTAACTATATTTCTTTTGGAAACTCTTTGATGCACACGATAAGGCTGAGAATAATGTTCTATTTACAAATAAAAATTGATAAATGTATTTTGTGTTATTTAGGAGAGAATGCTGGGAAAATATGGCATAGGTTGGGTGTGCTTGGTTAACTATGGCAGGGGGTGATTTTTGGGATGGGGAACACTCAAAGATTTTTATTGAGGTACATTATTTTTTCAACAGTTTTTGGACTGAGTCGGTTTCTTTTTTTGCTCACAACCTCTCCAGACTTGGAAAACACTCGCTCAAAAGGAACAGATGATGCTGGCGAACATAAAAATTGTTTTGCAAGGTTAAACAGACGAGGGTATACATTTTGATGGTTTCGCCAGTACGCCAATGGGTCTTCTGATCTTGCAACTGGTGGATCGGTCATGTACCTCTGCACCTCCACTGTAGCATCTGCTGTGGCATTCCTTGCCCTCCTTGCTTCAGAAGCATCTCTGTCCAGAGTTTCCCAAAGGTTAACACCTAAAAGTCAAATATGATGATAATTATCAGTTCTGAAAGGTTTAAATTTTATCAATTAACTGTTTATGACTTTAACTGTGGATGGTGGATTTTCAACATTTGCAGGTGCTGGTTGAGCTGATGTGGAGGGCTGTTCTTCTGTAGGTGAAACATATGATGGTGTGTATCTTATCAGTTGTGAGCATTGTGCTGTTAGTCGTCTCACTGATGCCTGTCCTTGATTGTAGAATCGTATGGTTTTGAATCTTGGATCCAACAGTGTCGAAAGAGTCAGTTCTGTTTGGTTCTTTGTAGTCTCAAACTGGTTTTGCATCGCTGTCAACAAGTTCTGTCACAGTAATTTAGCTGTGTTGTGGCTTGTTTTTCCAATTGTTTCATACAGGTACTGCATTAAAATTTTGTCATTGGGATAACCTTTGACCCTGACACTCTCTTCTCTCAGACAGTCCTACTGTTGCCTGGTAAAAGGGGGCAAGCAATTGCAGGCATGCCGCAGCTGTTTCATAGTCCTCTGAAGACAATGGTCTTACATCTGTTTTCAGCATGGCAAGAGCTGCCCCCACTGAGTGTCTTTCTACATAAAGGTGTTGTAGCATGACGAAGGTGCTGTTCCAGCGTGTGTCGACCTCCTGAATAAGCTTCTTCACTCGATGCTTCATCTGCTCCTGTACTTCTTTGAGCTTTTCATGTGCCGTTGTGCTAGTTTTGAAGAATGTCACTACTTTTCGTGCCCTTGTGCGTAGGTTTTCTAGGCCAGGTGTTGCATCAAGACTCTTCTTCATCACTAGATTTAGGGAATGAGCAAAGTGTGTGTCTGAGATTCAAACTTCTGACAGATGCAACCATATTAGCTCCTGCATCTGTCACAATTGAGGTCACTTTGCCTTCAATACCCCATTCCTCCATGAGAGACCTCATTGCAGCAGAGATGTTGGCAGATGTATGAAGTTCAGGGAAAGGGAGCACTCCCAAAAGGACTGTGGCCAGCTTCACAGAATCATCCACATAATGACACATCACTGCTAGATATGCATCCATATTAATCGAGGTCCACATATCAGCAGTCAGGCTCACAGCCTCCACCCTCTGCATGAAGGCCTTGGCCTTGGCTTTCTCCTCCTCGTATTTCTTAACCACCATGTTCTTCAGAGCCTTTCTGGATGGAAGAGTGTATGTGGGATCAAGCAATGCCACAAACTCCTTGAAGCCACAGTCATCCACAATGGAAAAGGGCTGCGAGTCCTTCACCACCATATTCACAAGACCCTCATCTAGCTCTTGCTTACGGTCCACTAAGACAAATAAATAAAGATATAAAGAAATTAAAACTACTTTAACAAAAGAAATTAAGGATTTATGTGAAACTGCATTTAAACGAAGCAGACCTATGAGTCATGTTATACAATCACATCAGATTTTGTTTGTCTAGATAATAATAATATAATACATAGCCTACCTTGATTTTTGTTCCCATGGTTTTTATCAGCTCCTTGCTTGGCAGTAAAGTGTCTAATCATGGAGGAAGTATTCCCATGATAGTTCAGCTCGGTTTGAACACACCAAACACCGGACCTGTAAAGAAAGCAATTTTTAAATAAAAATGCAACTTGAGTCTATAAAGATAGCTAGCTACACTAATCATGTACATAATTTTACTGTTATGCTACTTAATATAGACCATGGCTATAAAAGGCTACTATACTGACAGTTACTGTTGTATAAGCTTTACTTTTCCTACTTTACATATTAAACAGCCAGAACACCCACCTCATAAGGAGCGATCAGATTAAAGTGTTCCCACATGTCCGAACGCCCTCTCTTCCTGACTGGTTCCATACTGATCCAACACAAACGCAATACCAACAACTTGACAGCAATAACACACCTACTACGACAACTCTACAAATTGTACATTGTTTAGAGCGGTTATAAAGACTAAAAGGCGCTCAAAACTGTTTCAACCTATCACCTGTCGACACGAGGCCGTTCCAATGAATCACCTGATTGGACCGCAAACCAGTCAGATGATTCATTCAGGCAATGAAGCACTTGCTGCTTCGGACGTCATATGTCACATGATTTTTTTCCGCACCAAAGCAAGCTTTGAAGCAGTGGTTCTCTAGATTTGTAGTTGAGGGTTTCGGAGCACGTATCGGAGCTTCAGCGTCACACTGCCATCACTAGTGTTTTGGACCTTGTCTTCCCCTGGTTCTGTTTTTGGACTGCTCTTCTTTTTGTATCCTTGGATTTTTTGTGTTTTGGATTTCCCTTGTTTCTGGACCTTGCCCGTTCCCTGTGTTTTCCTGGACTGTGCCAATAAAGCCTTTTTGAAGTTGCACCGCTACTCTGCGTTACGGTCCTCCTTCACCTCCCTCAACAGTTTCTTCCTATTTTCAGAACCACTTCAATAGATTTGCTCCATTTTTCAACTGTCTGTAGCCTCCAGCTTACAACATGCTGAGCCGTTTGTTTAGATAAACACACACACACACACACACGCAGATTAGCAGTAGGATAATGGAATAGTCCAATGTAGTGGGGACTGGGCGGAGTTTCTCATCATGAATTAAACAATCAGATAGCACTTTAGCTTATCAATGCTTAGAGATAATTAATTGGTGAATAGACAACAAATCGTAACCATACGTTTAGGAAGCGTTTTACGGGGCCCTTGGTAGCTTTGGGGCCTAAGGCAATTGCCGACCTTTGCCTAATGGTAAGTCCGCCTCTGCTTAAAGTGCAAAACATCACAAGTTGAAAATGTCCCAAGGAAGGGAGCTGTTTTTGGTCTGGAGATCTTCTAATTCTTAGCTCAGTAAGCACTTGTTTGCATGCTTCATTTCTGGTTACAACAGTCTGTTGTAAGGTCTATCCATATGATTTTCTGTATCAGCTCCTTATGTTTCTCTAATACACTACTGTCAATACAATGCATTAAAGATTTATAGGAAATCGTAAACTTTACACCATACACTTTTAGTTTGTCCCAGACTTCTTTAGCCCTATAACAATCTATCAAGAGATGCTGTTGTGTCTCATCATCGTTGCAATAAATCCTTGGACATGTTTTAGTTGTTACATAGCAACTCTGAGACACAACGGCTCTGACAGGAAGTCTGTTTACAGACATCAGCCACCTCATATCACATATGCTCTCTGAGAAGTTCTTATTTTTTATTTCAGGAACTGTTTCTTTGTCATATGATAAGGGCTTAGAATTATTTTAACCACCATGTTTATTATTAATTAAAAAAGGTTTTTACTCGGGAGGCCATTCCAATCAATTTTAAGTTTTTCATATTCATATATAAAACCACTGTAACTAATAATATATTCTGGTCCTTGTCTGGCTCGGCCTCTCCTTTTTCTCCATTTGGAGCGGTCACTGACCCAGAGAGCATTCCTGGAGATGGCTGCTGATACATTTTTCACAAAGGCGATATTATCTCATTCCCATATCTACTGCCCCCAACCCCCCATATTCTTTGCTTTTATACATGATTTCTCTTTGTTACTTCTCTTGTTGTACCCCATACGAAATTTACACACTGTATTTAATTGAATTATCATTTTGTGAGATGGAGGAAAGATGTATGTATACAACAGTTTTTATAACAAATGGTTAAACCCAGGATTTTAATTTCATTATTTACTTTAATGTTAATATTTACGTGTTTCATGTTTTGTCTTATACAAACACCCTCTGTTTTATCATGATTTATTTTTGCACCAGAAGCTAATTCATATAAATTCAAATGATTAATGGTTAAAACATCCCTCTCCATCTGATTTTTAATAACAAATGTAACATTGTCTACATATGCCATGGCGGTAAGTTTCGGTGCTAGACCAACGTGTGTGCCAGATATTAGACTGTCAGAGTTAATGGTTTTAATAAGGGGGGCTAATACATCACTTTATTTTGATAAGCATTTAAACGTTGAGAAACAATGAAAACACAATGTTTACCGAATATTTTATACAATGAAAAGGCGAGTTCACGAGTTCGCCACATAGCTAGCTCGCTATACCATGTATTAAGAGAACAAACTAGCTATACTTATAGTATACTTATAAGAGACACAAGATAGAAGCTCATGAACGAGCCTGTTATGACAACCCAAACTAGCGCTATTGTGCGTGTTAATTAGTAATCCTTATCAAGATAAACAGGTATTTAGACAACCAAGGTGATGTGATCATGTCGTACTACTAGCTAGATGCTAGCTAGTACGGTTAGCCTGCAATCATTGACATCAACAGTCAACAAAAATGTCCATTATAACACTTCACTTTGGCATGTATTAATTATAGGGATGAGCGAGTACAGCATTATCTGTATCTGTGGGTGTTTCCCAATGCCAAGGAAGGATCCTTGAAAACCTGAATTTGGAGGATGCCACGTCATCAACGTCATCAACGTCCGCCGAAGGACCGTTCCAATGTCGAGCATCCTCCGAATTCCTAGGACTGAGTCCTTCATTCAGAAACTTTCCCATAGACAGAGAAGGATGCATCTGTGTATCCTTCGCGGTCCCAAAAAATATATTAGCGGACCTCAGCGGGAGTTCGAGCGGCATCGCTGACGGTGAAATAATAGTTTAAATGTAAGTATCTTTAGTGTGTGCCGTACATTTGTTATCACCGTTAATGTTTTACATCAATGTAAAGCTTAACGCTTTAAAGCTTGTACAAATTGCTCTAATAATTAGGTAGATACACCCCCAGCTAACGTTGGCTAACTGAACCTATAATTTAACTTTCGGCTGTTAGCTAGCTAGGTTGCTGTCTTTGCACAGTTTAGTGTACAGTGGCATGTTCATCTCTTTTAAATGCCGTTACCATCTATGCGTAACGTTAGCAGACATTTAGAAAGTTGGTGTGTTTATCACTGGTTGTATCTGTAGACGGGAGGTAACACTGCACCGTGTTAACTTCACTAGCAACTTTCAACAAAGGCTGACATGTAGGAGTACTTTCCCATGTAATAACGTTATGTTAAAGCATTCATAACGTAAACATCTTTGTGTTGTGTTACCTGTCTTTTAACAGGGACTAACGGAGGCGGTCACCAAGGATGGCAAAGCCAACGACCAGCAGGGTGACAGAGGCCAAAGAGATGTTGAATACATTATTTGCTATATTAAAGATTGGCATTCAAACAATAAATGCTTTAAATAAACGGGTTTGTCTGTGTCATTAAGTTCTTGGGCGTATGTATATAATATAAACTGTTTTTTTATCGTTAAATTGTGACCTGGAATTATTCAGATGATATCTGTTGTAATATTACAACAGATATCATCTGAATAATTCCAGGTCACAATTTAACAACTCCAACATTTTAATAACTCGCAAGGTTTACATGTATCTTTACTATAACATTTATTCAAACATTACTATATATTGTATACACCAGTATATTCAACATGAAGGGCGATCAGACACAGCTGCCGATGATGGTGTTGCCTCCAGACCTCAGACAAGGAAAACGTTTTAGGTTAGTCATCCAACCTGTCCTGGTAAGATATTACAGTTGTATCACAAGTATATTGAAGAATACAGTTAAAATGTAGTTTTCTTCATCATGAAGAATGACCACTCTTGACCATTTAACACTGCACTCATCTTTAGAAAATGCTCTTAACATTATGGTAATAGTATTGGTTGCTGTATTACGTTTCTTTTTATACCTGTGTGTATGCCTTGTATGTAAGTTGAGTTCCCTTGTATGAAGAGAGTGACGGATGAACAGATCCGTGCTTATATGTGGAATAAATAACTATGAAACAAACGCTCCGCTTATACTTCACGTCAAGTTAAGCCTGCGCAAGTCAGCCAACTTAACAAACACACTAACACTTGCCTTTACTGTATTAGAAGGTTTTTATAAATGTTGTTAAGACTTTTCATATGTTGATTGATGCTTGTGTGTCTACATTACTATTTAATCTCAGGTAGCTCATTAGCTGTTGGCGTTTACCTTGCTGTAGTTGCTGATCATATTTAGCATTTCTTGACCTGAAAAATAAGCTTATATATGCAGTAAACTACAAGCTAATTTTAACTTCTACTTTTCTTTTTTAAAACATTTATATGTTACGAGTTATAAAAACAGATAGCATCTGAATATAATTATTGTTTGAAGTTTCCTCTGTCCAGGTCACAATTTGTGTGTTGAAAGTTGCTAGTGAAGTTAACACGGTGCAGTGTTACCTCCCGTCTACAGCCAGTGATAAACACAACAACTTTCTAAATGTCTGCTAACGTTACGCATAGACGGTAACGGCATTTAAAAAGAGATGAACATGCCACCGTACATTAAACTGTGCAAAGACAGCAACCTAGCTAGCTAACAGCCGAAAGTTAAATTATAGGTTGTTAGCTAACGTTAGCTCGGGGTGTATCTACCTAATTATTGGAGCAATTTGTACAAGCTTTAAAGAGTTAAGCTTTACATTGATGTAAAACCTTAACGGTGATAACAAATGTACGGCACACACTAAAGATACTTACATTTAAACTATTATTTCACCGTCAGCGATGCCGCTCGAACTCCCGCTGAGGTCCGCTAATATTTTTTTTATCGAGTCGGCGAAGGCCCGCGCATAGGATTGTGGGTGATTTGAGACCGCGAAGGATACACAGATGCATCCTTCTCTGTCTATGGGAAAGTTTCTGAATGAAGGACTCAGTCCTTGGAGGAATTCGGAGGATGCTCGACATTGGAACGGGCCTTCGGCGGACGTTGATGACGTAGCGTCCTCCTCCTGTCTTTGGAGGATCCTTCCGTGACATTAAGAAACGGCTGCT
Organism: Etheostoma cragini; assembly: GCF_013103735.1. NCBI lineage: Eukaryota > Metazoa > Chordata > Actinopteri > Perciformes > Percidae > Etheostoma > Etheostoma cragini. Next base: position 6,148,464 of record NC_048412.1, read on the forward strand.
AACTCATCTTCTCCATCCCAACAGCATAATTAAACAGCGCACTTAACATCCAGTGTTTTGAAATGCGGCAAAAAAATTCAATGACTTGAGCCCGCAATGACGTGCGCTTGATAGCCTGTTCCATTGTACATGTTCTCCAAATGCTAAGGAGGACTCTGACCTGCTCCTGAAGGATCCTTCCTTGGAAGGACTCGTCCTACCAAGGAAGGATCCTTGACATTGAGAAACGGGGTGTATCTGTATACCACATGAATTATCTGTATCTGTATCCGTACTCGGACTGGGCGGGGCCTAAACCGGAAGCTGTCACATTTAAACCGGACGTGGGTCGGGCTCTCTTGAAATCGTGGGGCTTTAACCGGTAGGCTATTTAAGCATGCAATTGATATGAGTTGATAAAAAATCGTTATATTTATTGCTGAAGAAGAAAACCATTTACATGACAGCATCAAGCTTCAGATCAATGGTGTTGTCATGGTAACAAACAAACGATATACAGGTTTTGCAACAATAAATACAACACATGCCGTTGCAATTATGAAGTAAAATTTAATGAACAAGAGTTTTCATACTCAATATAACTTTTTTTTGCTTTTTATTTTTTATTATCATTGTGATTGTTTTTTTTTTTTTGTTCTTTTTTTTTTGTTTTTCACACCAGGTGAATGTGTGTGTGTGTGTGTGTGTGAGAGAGAGTGTAAGAGAGAGACACAGAGAGAGAGAGAGAGAGAGAGAGGGGGCGAGGGGGCGGGGGGGGGCAGCTGACAGTAAAAAAAAAAAAATCTCTGATGGCAGAGACGCAACGGGAGTTGCATTTAAACCGAGCAGCATGTCTGAAACCCACGTTCACCAGAAATCTACTGCTTACTATGTAAACCGAAGTTAAAAACAAACCTGAAGCTGAAGAAACCCTAAACGTTAACGGAACAGATCCGCAGACCCGATTGACTGACGGAGCGGGAGCGAGAGAGAGAGAGAGGCCGAGGGAGCTCATTTCTCCATGTTGTGTGTGTGTGTGCTTGTGTGTGAGATTGATCCGAGCGTGTTTGTAGGCGGGGGGGCGCTATGATTATCACAGAACGCTGCGCGGCCAGTTGAGGAGTTGTATTCAATCCGAGCACGGATATTGACTCATATTACTCGTAAAATACTTTTACTCGGCAAAAGTGCTTTATCCGTACCGGATACTCGTTTCAGCCGGATACTCGGATCACCCCTAATTAATTAGTAATGCTTTTCGAAATAAATGGATGTATATAGACAACCAAGAAGATGTAATCATGTTGTGCTAGCTACATGCTAGCTAGCTAGGTTAGCCTTATTGTTTGTTGGATTTGCGAAGTCTTGCAAATGAAACTCTATATCTTGCAAAACAAAGTCAAGATCTTGCAAAAGTGTTTGTCCCCAGTACACTCCTGTCCTTGGAACCTTGCTCTGAAAGATAATGTTAATTACAGTACATGGCAGACCCAGGATTTGAAAAACACTTATTCAACACTGGTTTACAAAATTTCATTGGATGAAAACATACAAATATAACAGAGATGTTCCACAACTTTTAATCAAAATCAAGTACCTCCTCACATTACTTAGGCCTAAAACAGTTTAATGACTAATGAATAAATTGAAAAATTGTAAGCAAAATAATTCTTCGAATAAATCCAAAAACCGTTACACTGCCTTCTCCTTCAAGTCCAATTGTGCCCCACTGGTGGCACGCTATCTCTTTTTTTGGGGTAGCAGTGGATGGTCAATTGGGCCAGGCTGTGCAGCATCCTCTTCCTCCTCACAAGCCTGCCTACAAGTAGCGGCTCCAGCTCCAACAGATGATGAGCCACCACCAATGGAGGCCACATCAGCCAGGATCTATTCCTTTTACCCAAAACATGAGTCCATTTGGTCAGGGGGCTCATCTGCTGATGGCATTGTGCATTAGGGAAAACCATAGCCAGTGTGGCTGCCTGATTCTGATTATGGAAAATAACAGTCTCACATGCTTTACATCAACACTAAAGTAAAACAGTATCCATCCAAATTCTAATGAACTAATTAAACAATTTATTTGTGTGTGTGTGTGTGTTTTGCAACATTTTATCAGTTAGCATATAATTCAGCTGACAGAAGGAAAAGTGCTGATCATTTTAAAATTCAGAATTCACATTTGTGAAATTGAGGAAAAGCCGAGGCCAGTGAAATCAGTCCTGATTTAATCTTGTCTCCTTCAGACCTTCACCCTTTATTGTCAAGGGCAGGGGTACAATTTAATTTTTTATTTGTGTGTGTGTGGCTTTCTTCTTTAAGCTCCAAAACACTACTTTCATCGCTCCGCTCAGCTACTTGTCAAGGCAGTCCTCTAGCACTCTCCTCTGGCTCTGATTTGAGCGATTTGAGTGAATTGACACAACGCGAACATCGCTAGAATAACAATTGGCAAACAACTGTGTTGGCTTGTTAGTGTGTTTGTATGTGAATGTGTGTCTGAAGCAATAGCCTACATTACATTTTATTAGTGCTATTATCCAGTCGCTGGGTTCGTTCTTCCATGTATTTCCATCACATTGTCCCCTCTGACCTCAGCAGTGGGTGTTTTTGTGGATTTACTTTAACATAATTAACCCGTAGGTGTCTTTCTGCCTGTCTATTTTGGCTTTGTTTGTGTGTGAATGTGTGCAACGACTGCTAATCCACACACATTACGTCCAGGTACACATGCGGCAGGTCCACTGATTATTTTTCCACTGCTGTAAATCTCTGCTGATTAAGACTGATGAATTAATTAGCACTCTTGTAAACAATTGGTTTGTTTGAGCAAAGGTTGTACAGAATTTAAAGACCTTCTGTCAACCTCATTTAAGAAGTAACTGGCTGGTCTGTGGTCTACCTGGAATGTTAATGATCCCACAGAGATCCGCCGGTGGCATCCACTCACAGCCTTTTGCACATAACAACAAGGCCGTGGATGGTCAGTGTGCTTAATTGTGCCCAAATTGTTAGGATAACCAGAGGTGGTGTCTATAATGTAAATGTTCCTCTGTAGTTGTCTCAGTAATATTTGTTGTCAAAGTGTACTGAAGTAGAATATCATAGATATGTTTGAGACAAATAATTTAGTACTGCTTTAAGTTTAACAACTTGTTGTTCTGGATTACTCATTTTAAGTGTGTAATCATTGTTACTTTGTTCAGTGGACCAGACCTAGGTGGCAACCAATGACAACCACGGCCTCAAATGTTTGTCTGAGGATTTATTCATGAAATCTACATGGTTGGTAGATGAATCGATAGATAGATAGATAGATAGATAGATAGATAGATATTTATTGATCCCAACAAAGTGGGAAATTACAGTGTTACAGCACCAAAATCAGTCATACGGCACACAATATAAATATAAATGAAATACTAGGATACAATATACATACATACATACAATATACATGAAATAATAATAGGAATAGAATACAAGAACAAATATTTGAAAATATACAAGGTGGGAATACAAAAATGTGAAGCAATTAAATAGAATGATAAATATCTTAATAAAGCAATTGTGCAGGTTATTGTGGTTTCTAAGAGTCTGGTATTCCTTTTATGTAACAATATAGTTATTAGAATTTTTCTTTTACATAAATGTGTACATGCATATACAACCCAAGACATTCATGTCAGACATAAAATCATTGTTTGTACACATATAAATTATAAAAGGATGGAAAAATGTGAGGTTTCTGTCAGGTCTTACTCATCCCTCCTCTTCAATATTTGTTAAATCCATTCATTTCACAAAAGCAGTAAAAGGAAAAGTCCTGCCAATAGTTGACTAGTGAAAGAGTCTCGGAAGAGCGTAGTCGAGGCATACGGCATTAAACAAAATTAGACATCCTTTCCTCTGAGCTGTCATTTTTTAAGTAACGTCAATTAAATCTTATTTTCTTTCAAACACATACGGGAAAAAAATGAGACACTGACAATAAAAAAAAAATCAGAATTCTCTTTAAATGCCCATTTCTTTCAAACACACCAACCGGTTCACCTTCTGAACTCGTAAAATACGGACGCTTGGGCAGTGGCTCTCATCGTCAGATACAACGCAAAAACCCATTTTATGTCCAGTGTGTCACGGAAATGTTCCTTCTCTAAGCCCACCCACGACCTTTTCCATAACCTAACTGCGTCAAAAGTGACACCAATAGTCCCGACCCAGCGCCTTTAGAGACATGCAGCATCAATAACAACGCCAGATGCGCCTGACCAACGTCCGTATTTTACGCGATGTGAGTGAGAATGTGTGAACACACACATACATACACATAGAGCAGCAGAGAGTGTAGAGTACACGAAGAATAACAACTGTACTTAATTCAATGAGTGTGTCAGATCTGCCCAAGTAACAAAGATCACAAAGTCAACTTTTTGGGAAATGCAATATGACAGAATTCAACCACAGCAAGAAAAATCATTGTTATAGACAAATAAGTCACGTGTACACACACACGCACGCACACACACACACACACACACACACACACACACACACACACACACACACACACACACACACACACACACACACACACACAAGCGCTACGCTCATTATGCCTGTAACTTCATTCAATGTCAAACCTGCTGCTTTTAATATCTTTATAAGTTTGTATTGTATGAAAAGTACTAAACGTACCATATATGTGTTTGTGTGTATATATATATATATATATATATATATATATGTATATGTATATGTGTATATATATATATATATATGTATGTATGTGTGTATATATATATATATATATATATATATATATATATATATATATAAATAATTTATACACACACACACACACACACACACACACACACACACACACACACACACAAACAGATTGTTAGTGATGCGTGAATAATCTCTCCATCTGAATCAGCAGTAGGCTTAAAAACATCCATCCACCTTCCACCCACCTGGATGAATTATTTTCTCCAATTTAGAGACCCGCATGGACACTTCACTGCCCCGCTACCTGTCCCTGTAGGCTGTTGCTTATTAATTTTGTATTGCGTTGATGTATTAGTATTTCCATTAACACGCTACTTTTTTGTGATCAAATGTTTTTCTATTTTTTTTTTATTCTACAAATTAAGAAAAATCACAAACAAACCACAGGCGATCACTGGGACATAAAAACGTGTCCCAGGGCCAAAACGTACAGAGAGGAAAGACGGGGGGGGACACAAAAAGAACGCAACAAAAAAAGTGACGTCCACAGCTTACAAATAATACATGCAGAAACAGACATACATAAACAGACACACACACAGGCAGACACTAGACAAGGGACCAATCACACATGCAAACAGAAGCAAATGGAAGTAAAGACCACCACAAATTCACCGCATAGAATTCAAAGACTCAGCAATAAGCACAACAATATTAATCAAGGCGGAGATTTTGGATGCAATACTGTTCCAGAACTGGCCAACAGGAGAACATTCCCAGAACATGTGAAGATATGTTCCTTGGGCTTTTATTGGGCAGAAAGTGCATAAAGGGCTGTTAATTATTTTCATCATGTGGTGCATTTTCATGGGGGTGAGATATGTAGCTCAGCGTAAATTCTTTTCAGGAACTATTAATTGATGCTCTCCCAAATCAATTCAGCTGGTATCTTAATACATGTGTATTTTATCATGCTGTGTATAACTGTCAAATATCCGCAACTAGTCTCTCCTGTTTGAAATGTATCTCAGTGTAAATCCTTTCTGGAAGACTTCACTCTTAATCAATGCTCCACCTAACTCGAATCAGCTGTTGGAGGCGTTCACCTTCCTGCTCAACCAATCAGAATCGTTACACAATGACAAGGGCCATTCACGGAGTCACAACCTTGCTGTAAATAATTGTTTCTCCCTTTGCCATTTAGTCGTTGCAGGGAAAGAGCCCAACCCTCAATCCAGGAATGAAGTCTAATCGCCAAAGACTTTGTACATGTGCTGATTTTGAGTGGCTGAGTAACTGTGAATGCTTTGAATAATACATGGAAACAAATAATGCTTTGCTTTAATGACAGTTTACTTTTAGCAGCTAGCGGCTAGCCTTGTCTAATGTGCTTCAGGTTCTATGGATTTTGTATGTCTTAGTGACTTTTTCTTGCCCCCTGACCTGTCGAAACAGCACCCTTTCTGTGTTCCAGGACCTCCTAATTTACAAATGAAGCTCTTAATCAAACACATGAAATGTACCAAACTTCACACATATGAATGTGTATCACATATGATATAAAAACCATTCCCCAGTCTAAAACATGTTATTTCTTTTGTTGTCTCCCCAACGATCTCGCGAACCCACAAATTATCTCGCAACCCCCCGTGGGTGAGAACCACAGATGTAGGGGACTGGCCTAGAGGGCTGAATGTCCCTCATTCACTCACTCTCTCACTGAAAATGATCCAGATATTGGAAAAGCAAATATTTGTAAGTCTGAAAAATAAATATACCTTTATTCATCAAAAATTGATTATCTCTGGTATCCCTGGCAACCCTCCCTGTTTATTTACTGTACTGTCACGTAAATGCATTAATAATAGTAATTGCATGTTTGGAACAGCATGTTCAACTATCTTATGTGGGTGTAGTGTTCATGTGTCCACATGCCGGTGCATGTGGTAGGTGTGCTCAAGGTGTGTGTGTGTTTGGCAGCTCCTCAGCATTGCATACCCACAGGGAGGGATACAAACTGGAGGACTCTTAACTCTTGGGAGCTCATTTAGAGCAAAGCAGCCCTGCCTCTCTGTCATCCAAATTGGAGGATTTACCACTCACACTCACACACACACACATGATCAGGCATGCAAGTGTAGCACTGCAAGTCCATACACACTCTTTACCCTTCTCCTACTTAGCTTGCATTTGAGTTTGTTGTAACGTTGGACTACTTGGCGTCAGCAGGGTGAAGTCAATCAGAAGCAACCCATTATCTAGTCATCCTCCGGCATGCCCGCAGCAAATCAAATTGCACGAGAGCCAGAGAGGCTTCGGGGACACGCAGCGGCACCTCCACGGAACTCCAAGAGATGTCGAACTGAGAGAAGCAATCTCGAGTTCTGGCTAGAGAATGCGACAGTAATCAATAACTCTGTGTGAAGGTGTACAGATAGAAATCAAAGGCCAGGGACTTTCATAAAAGTAAAGAGGCAGGTGGGGAGCAGCCTTAAAATGCCGGCTCTAAACAGGTATTGATTACTCAGAATGGTCAGTGGTGCAGAGCACGTGATGCTGGGCTGCGGGTGTTTCTATAGAGCGACGCTAAGGCAGGGAACAGAATCCCACCTGAGATCGATCTGCACAGCGGCGCGGCACCTGCTCAGCAATGCTAGGCTTTCAATTTCTCAAAGGACCTCACCTCGCCATCCACTGATCCAACAGCCCACCTCACCAGGCCAATTCAAACACTTGCATATCGTAGAGGAGCTGCACCCTGATTGGCTGACAGACCGGGGTTGAGCCTTAAAATTGCACTGCAGAAAGAATGTTTGAAAGTTCACAATGATGTTTTCAGAAGAAAAAAAGGTATAGTGGACAAGAGAATTTCTGTTGCAGCACGAGGTGAAGGTCAACCTAATTACAGGTCTGCCAGTACTGGCTCTGACGCTCCCTACAGCCTCCAGCAGGCTTATTACAACTAAAAGCTGCTGATGTGCAGCTGAATGGTCAGGGGAGCCATTTATTATTGTGTGGAACAATGAAAATGACACACCAAAACTAGAAAACAAGAGCGTTCAGTTCTCTGGATCAAAACCTTAGTTTGTATCATGTTGCTGTCTTGCAGTTATGTAAGGATAAAATATTTTTTTAAGTCAAAATGACTATATCAAGTATTACCGCCTAAAACCAAATCAATATATTTGTAGACAAAAAAAATATATATATTTATTTGAACAAATCATGGTTTATTTAACCAAAACGTGTCCTCGCTAAAATATCAAAATAAAAAAGATTGTTTTTATTGGAGAAATGGTACATGTACAGTATGTGTGTGATGTAATGTATGTGTAATGCATTATGTTGTTGTCCATTTTCAACAATCCCTCACAAATAAAAGAATAATCAATTATTCATCCATTTTAATTGGCCCCGGATATATTAGAAAACAAATACTTTTGTCATCTGCCATTTTGTCTTACAGAATGCAGTGGGGGCGGAGTGTTTCAACCAATCAGTCTTCCTGGGTAGAGCTCCAAATACAGTAACAGTAACAGTGATAGTCTATGGATGTGACACTTCCTCTATCCCGTTGGAGCTAGTCTCTCACCGTATCGCCCGAAATGACGATAAAACAGCGTAAATGTTAGTTGGAGGGGGGAAAAGCAGGAAAAAAGTTGCAAGAAAACTCCTGCCCATTGTCTAACTTGCCAAAATATTCGGCCTGAAGATGGTTTAGTACTGAAACGCTGCCTATTATTAAACTTTGTATATTTTTATATCTTACATATTTTTTTAAGTTAGACAGTGCGTGCGGAGTGAAAGAAAGTGGAGTTTTCTTTTCAACTGAAATACTGTAAAATGTTTTATCTGAGGCATATTATGGTAACACAATTTAAAATAAGCCACTTATACACTGACAAATATGTACATACCCCGGGGAAAATCCAACAAATTCAGCAAAAGGAACAAAACAAATGTAGTCCGTAGCCACATTGGGGGCTGCAGCCATTTGCTGCATGTTGTCCCCCTCTCTCTTCCCTTTCCTGTCTTCAGCTGTCCTATGTAATAAAGGTCTAATATTTATATATTTTTTAAAAACCCATACAGCCTATGTAATACATAAAGTGTATATATTTAGGTAGTAGCTGCAGGCGTGACTCGCGTGACACGCCGTGCACCCTGGGTGAATTGAGCAAGGATAGTTTTTTTTATTTGGCTTCTTGACATGGAGACAAAGAAGAAATGTTACGCTTTCTTTAGTCATGGACGATCTGCATTTTGTAGTAAAAAAAAAAGAAAGAACGATCCCTCACTTTGGAGCGACACAGCAATGCAGTGAGAAACGCAGGCTGAGAGGAGCACACCAACACAGACAGATCCACAGAAAAAACACACAATACACAGCACCTGAACCTAGTCATTCTGTCCGGCCAACCTCTAGCTCACCCGGTGGAGTGTGCCCCCCACGTAGGCTGAGTCGTTGGCAGCCGCAAATCTGAAATCTTTCTAATCCAACCCGTGGCCCTTTGCTGCTTATCATCCACTCTTTCTATCACCCCGTTCCTGTCTATCCACAATCACTTTCTAATGAAAGTAACGACGATGGGGAGTGAAGAGAGGAACGTTTTCTAACTGATCAGGGGCTGCTTTAACACGGGCAACGTGATCCAGATGAAGAACAAGTAAAATATATTTATGTTCAGTTAAAGGAGAATTCCAACATCGATTTCAACATGTAGCTCTGTTTTTTTTAATTTATTTTTTATTTTTTTAGTGCTAACCCAGTGAATGTGACTGCTGTGGGTGTAGGCGAAAAAAGAAACACAGAAAAACAGATAGGCATAAAAGTTGTGACAATCGACTAATGTGGACTTCACCAGAAAACAGGAAGTACACAGAGGTATGACTTAACACAACTTGTGTGCCTTTCTGTCACATCTGCAGCAGTCAGATTCACTGTGTTCCCTCAGAAGGAATCACTGCACATGGGTAGGCACTGGTAATGACATGTTGATCATGTTTAGAGGCTAAAAACACATTTAAAACTTGCCCTGTTTAAGCCTGTTTGGTGCTAACTCTAGCAGAAGGATAACCGTGTAAACAGCACAGATTGGTTTCCTTTGTCTCTCTACTGACAGCACTACACAGAGCTACGTTTTGAAATCCACCGGCATTCTCCTTAAATAGGAAATAAGAATGCAAATGTCTTAGGTTGTAGTTTATTCTACTTATTTTTTACTTATTTGTTCTCTTTGTTTTGTTCCTATGTTGTTTGGTTCTTGGCTGTTTCACATAGTCGTAGGGTTGGGCTGCGTAAACTGTAACTCACAGTACACCCCACTCACACAGTGAGATAATGTTGTTTCCTGAGCACAAGATCATATAAAATGTGTTTAGAAAGGTTGGGTACTGAGCCCCATGAAGAGTTGATTAACAGAATTTGAACATGAACGTGAATACTTCAGGAGTACTGAAGGAAATTACAGACAGATCACACTTTACAAACTGTTTCTCTGTAACAATTTGGCCAAATGGCCCGGGGTCCGTTTCAGAAAGCAAGTTTAGTGGAAACTCTGAGTAAGTTAACCCTGAGGTGAGAGAAACTCTGGGTTTTCTGTCTCAGAAAGGGAGGTTAATGAAACCTGAGACAGAGGGGGAACTCCAGCCTTTTTCAGAAAGAGAGGTTACTTAACCTCAGAGGCATGTACTATGGTAACTGAGGCTGTGGACTTAACCAAAGGCCTGTACTATGAAGCAAGATCTGGCGTTAACAAGGTAACTTCAGGATCACTTGGAGATCACTTGTTACTGGGTTAAATCGTCGTGGTAACTTGTGCTGAACGGAAACACTTTCTCCTGACTGATTTTCTCTGACAACAATGCTAAAGCCAGTATTTTCCCCTTTGAAATTTCTATTCCGGGACGTAATGTCTGCTTTTGTTTGGTCCTGTGTGTTGTTGTCTATTTTAAAACCAGGGTTGCCAGAACTTTGTTTGGTTTTTGTATGCATGCTACTGGACATCTTTGGGTTTTGATTTCTTTGGTTTGGGATTAAGATGAATGGGGAAGGCTTTTACCTACCCCCCTCCAAACGTTTTGTACCTTAAAATAATAACAATCAGAATCAGCTTTATTTGCCAGGTATGAGGACACATATGAGGAATTTTGCTTTGGATCATCATTGCTCACAATGCACTTACACATACAAAACAAACTACAAAAAAAACAAAACAATATATACACACTACTATATACACATATATACACACATAATGTTTCCAAGATGATTTCAGTGGTTCATGAACAGGTAACTTTGCTTTGCGTCCCTCTACCACTCTATGCAAGTTTGCCAGATCGGGTAGCGGATCTGTGGTTCCAATGACACATAATGGGACAATTCCGCTTCCAAACTGTAGGGGGATCTAAAGCAGTCACAGCGCTCTCGTGTTGCTTTAAGGGAATGTTCAGATTGTGCCCATTCAGCTGCTTTTGTGCCACTGCATGATCCCTCTTTTTTTCCAACAATAGGTAAAGCTGCTGACCAGTTTCTCGCAGACCCCAATTAAACGGTCCATCCTGTAATCCGTCATTGCGTTTTCTAAGATATCAAAACTATGATCATCCTAACCTTCATCAAAGCAGGCTGTTGTCTGTGGTCCATCCGGACCAAAACTTCATGTCACAAGAACAGTTTCTTCCTGTTAACTCTAGTAAACAAGGCTAGGGAACCCCACTTACAGACTCTTTCATCTCTCATGTTATCTCTCACACACACACACACACACACACACACACACACACACATACACACACAAACACACACACACGCACAGTCACTATGCTGTGGACTTTTTCACTTCCCCTGATTAATATTTTTGCACAGACTGCACAATCCATACAGCCTTCTTTTACTTTGTAAAAACAGTTACATTTAAATATTTGTAATAGTGTCTTTTCACATATTTTTTATTTTAATATATATATTCTGTATTTATATTCTTGACTGTAGAAGTACTTAGCTTTATTGTTTATCCCAATTTAAAAATGTTTATTATTTACTGTATGCATCTAATACACCAAGTGCAAATTCACTGCAACTTCAGACTTGCTTGGCAATAAATTAGATTATGTTCATCTTTTTTTCCTCAGTAGGTGCATTCTTTGTTTAAAACAGTATGTTTACCTTGTTGACCATGCTAGTGTTAGCATGCCAACATTTGCTAACCAGCACTAAACACAAAGTACAGCTGAGGCTGATGGAAATGTCATTTTCTTTCATTTAAATTATTACTTATTGAAATGTTGACCTAATCAAGCAGCTAGATGACATTTCAATCCGAACCAATCTGTGCCAATCCATCCAGTTATGATTGAGATAGTTCACTCTGGACCAAAGTGGTGGACAAACAGACATAGTGGTCAGAGGTGGAAAACCATAGGAAAATAGATTCATTCAGACTTGTTGTCTCCTACTGTGTAGTTTTTTCACTTTTGTTAAGTCAAGCAGTGACATATTTGTTTAAAAAAAGGTATTTTGGGGGCTTTTCCGCCTTTAATTTTTGACAGGACCGTTAGGTAAAAAAGGGGCGGAAGACATGCAAGAAATCTTCACAGGCTGGATTTGAATCCTGGGACTCTAGGTCCCAGGGTTCAAATTCTGGCCTGCTCGACCACTGAGCCAACCTGGCCACAAAAGAAAGGTTTTTACCTTACTGATGGACCACAGGGAGCGACAAACTGTGTATCACCGGCTGAGCTAGTCTATATCCTTGACGTTCCATTTCGGGGTTTTGCTTTGATTTCGCAGAAAATTCCGCCGGATGCATGGACTTTCATGGACAATTACGACGTTTCCTTCCATTTTCTTTTTTGTTGGACTCTGGTGGATTTTGAGGACTATGGGGAACTGCTCCTCAGATGTTTTCATGTTAAATTGAGACAGCTAGCTGAACTATCTGTCCAATCTGAGTTTTCTCTAGCACTACACACACACTATTTACAACAGCTCTGTCCAACGCTTATCACCACCCAAGACAATTGTGATTGGTTTAAAGCTACACTGTGTTAGAATTTCTTCCATCTAGTGGTGAAATTGTATATGACAACCAACTGAATATTACTTTGTGGCCCCTCCCATTCCGAGCGTATTAAAACTCCTTTGCTGGCCGAACGCCAAATTTGAGTCAGTAAGAGTTCCTTCCCGTGTAATAGTAGTAGTAGTAGTAATAGTTTTGTTATCAGCTATCAGTTTCCCATACATATGCAAGCTAATGTTAGTAAAGTATCAGTGCTATCATTACTCTGTATCTTGTACAAGATTAATAGTGTAAGGCTATGTTCACAGCGTAGGAGAGAAACAACAGAGGTCTGTGTGTTTATAATATTTCTCTGAGCTGAATGAACAATGTCAATCAATGAAACCGAAATGAGCTCTTAGTATCTCCATGATTACACGCAGTTCTAACTAGTCTGTGTTACGACTGCATGACGTGAGTTGTCGGCCATGGAAAATCACAACACATATGATTATGTTTATGTTACAAGGTAGACAATCCTTTTTTATCACGGAAGCAAGGAAAAGTATCCTAGACATCGATATAGCGTTATGCACAACCCTGCTATATTTAGACGAATTTACACAAATAGGCAGAATTACCTTTAGAGAAGAAAGCAGGCAACTTTGGCGTCCCTTTTAAAATCCTTGCTCTTTCTCTCTTGGAAAAGCCATTTCACTGATAACCGTGGCCTTGTTGCGTTGCCTGTCATGTTGTCGTTTTAGTTATCTTTTTATTTCCTTGGCGACTGCGTTACATGTCCTAGAGAATAGGCGTGATTCAGCTGCAACCGGCTTTTAAATCTACCACTCAGTAATCTTCTCCCCCTCCCTGGCATTCATCATGCTGCCACTGAGTGTAAAAGTGCGTCCCTCGTTGGCTTATTTAATTCCATTTTGTTTTTTATAGTATCAATTCATAACAAGAGTTATCTCGAGACACTTTACAGATAGAGTAGGTCTAGACCATACTCCAGAATATACAAGGACCCAACAGTTCTAGTAGTTTCCTCCAAGCAAGAAACATTGTGACAGTGGCAAGGAACAGTGGCAAGGAAAAACTCCCCTAATGTATTTTGAAGAAAGAGGCGCAAGATGGCAGAGTACATAGGAGCAAGTGAATGACTCTAAATGGCAGATTTTACGCTTACGGGAATACTTTGATTAGTTGGTGGAAGTTATTACACATGAATGACACATTTGTGAAAGAACAAATAGGTTTTTGCCAATACTCAATTCAAGAAATTACACAATGGAGCTTTAAAGAAATGCCAATAAACCAGAGCACATTTTTCTCCCATCCTGCAGTGCTATGTGGAGTAGCCAGTGGCAAAGCAAGACTACAGCTGAGCTGACAACAATGCTCTCAGTCACCAGCATGATCTATGGTTGCCAGTGAAGACTCTATTGCAAAAGTTAGTGATTGCTACTGATTGACTATAGTGAGTTCAGCTTGATGACCCAGTATTGAAGATTCACACAGGTACTGAACATCTCTAGACAGACACTGCCTTCCCTTGAGAATGCCTTACCATGTAGCTTTAGAATTCAAGAGAAATGTGGATCTTACATCTTGCATCGGCTTTTAATTTGGGGAGATCCAGTGGCTGGTCTTAACATTCCCAGAATTAAAGCATTGCTTGAAAAGCCTCAGTTTAAGCTCCTCGTGTAATTATTATTTTCATTAAGACTTATGCTTTGATGATTGAATTCCAGTCATATTTTATCATTTTAATCCTCTGCACAAGGCACCAGAAATGGCAGCTACATTATGTTGCCATCTTTGTTTGAACCCACGACTGGAGAAATATGAGTACAGAAATTTAGATTGTAATTACATTCATTTGAAATGCTTACATTGTCTCTGGCTTTTCCTTTCTTCACTCATTTCGTCAATTTCTTTCCATTTTGAACTGAAAATCACATTTGTCTATTAACGCATCGTCTTGAATTGTTTTTTAGTTTTTAGCTGTGTGAACTCTTTATCTTGGTTTGGATGTATGGACCTGACGGCCTAACTTTATTTTCTTCTTTTTATCTATAGTTCAGAGACTGGCTTTTCTCTCCCTCCCATTTTGGTCTCAGATTTGGAGGTCAGATATAAAACATAATAATAATCTCACAACCCCGCCGCGAGGAGGGGAGTGTTCCTTCTTTTTTTTAACTAATAGGCGGTCTACCAGCAGTTAAAATCTTCCCACTTACAAAATAGGACACACCACAACACAGCTTTGTCTAAATGTAATTCTTTATTCTATACTAAAAAGGTTAAGACTAACAAACAACAAGTATAAAAGAGACAGCAAGGAAGGGTTAAAACTTGTGTACTATACTAAGAGTCATGTCCTTATCGTTTATGGTTCAATGTTCGTTTTAGTCCAAGGCAGCAATGATGCAAACGGCAGCCACGTTTCACTCCCGGAAGCCGGGGTCCTTCTTCGTCTGGTCGGCGTAGCGTCTTCGTTGCTCCGTAGCTGGCACTGGGAGGGAACAGAGACAGAGCTCTCAGAACACAGATCATAAGCAGTATCTCACGCCACACACTCTCCGAGGAATAGCCGACAGACGTTCCTTTACTTATCTGCTTTCTCGCGTTTCAGTCCTTCTTGGAGTGTCTATTGTAGACGCTTCTCCCAACCGTCCACTCGTCTCAGCTACCGCTATCCTCCGTGTCTCTTTGGCTTCACTTCTCTTGCTTCGATTCTGCTCTGCTCCTCTTCCGCCAGTTCCTCTTGCCCTCGCCTGTTGCTTCCCCGTAGCTTCTCTCCCGCTTCTGCCGAGCTTCTCCCCTTTTCACCGCCTTGTTCTCACACACCTGCCCCCATCAAGCCCAGGTGTGTCCACTTGTGTAATTCCGAGCTTGTTAAGTCCGAGCGACAACAACAAACAGGGGGGACGGTCTCCAGTCTCCATAAAGAAAACCCACCTAAAACAAGGAAATAAAGCCACCACAAAACCAAACATGCAATACAACAAACTCAAGACATGCCACAATAAACCCAAACAGAAAACACAGCAAACGCATGCAAAAAACCCAAACCAAAATCACAGCAAGCCCATGTAAACATATCAACAGTGTAATCGACCTTTGACATTTCCCCCCCCTCTTTATTGGTGGTCGTCCCAACCATCTACTCACTATTATACCGAGCTGGGGGCAGACCCAAATTCGGCCGTGTAGAGCGGCCTATCGTCAAAGGGTTTACTCTCTCTTGTTGGGCTGCCAGTTCTACTGGAGGGCCAGGTGGTTGGTCCAATACCGGGTCTTGCTCCGCTGGTGGCCGGCTAGGACCAGCTGCCACCCATCTGGGCAGCCAACACGTTGGAGGGGGCATGGGTTCCATTTGCGGGGACACAGCAGGCTGCGGTTCCTCTGGTTCATGTCTAGATGGTAACAGGTCCAACGGGCATGTTTGGAGGTTATTTCTATGTACTGTACGAGTGGGTGCCTCTTTACCTTCTGGCTGAAGTAGGTAGACCGGATGACCTTCTCTCAGCTGTTTCACCACCACATATGGTTCTGGGACCCACCGCCAATTCAACTTCCCTTTAGCCCTCCTGCGGAAATTTCTGACCAACACTCGTTCTCCGGGGAGCAGTGGCGCCAGCTGAGTCCTTTTGTTATAGCTGGTCCGATCCCGGTCCTGCTGTTGTCGCGTTTGCTGGGTTACTGTCTGATAAGCCTGTTGTAAGGCTCTTTGGTGTTCCTTCACCCAACCCGACAGGGTATGGGGCTCCATCGTAGGCTTCAGCCCGGCTACCCAGTCCACGGGCAGCCTGGCATGTCTTCCAAACACCACAAAATGTGGTGTCATCCCGGTGGTACTGTGCAAGGTGTTGTTATATGCCTGTACAAGAGCGGGCAGTCGACTTGGCCACTGGGCTTGACTTACTTCTTCCAAGGAATTCAACAGCCCCAACAAAGTCTGGTTGAACCTCTCACATGCCCCATTCCCCTGGGGGTGGTAGGCGGTAGTGCGGCTCTTTAGGCAGCCATAAAGCTGGCACAGTTCTTTCATTACTGATAATTCAAATGTTGCTCCTCGATCATTCAGGATACGCTCGGGGCAGCCGAAGATCTGGATCAAGTGGTTGTACAAGGCCTGTGCTGTGGTATTCGCTGACGGGTCTCGGGTCGGTACTGCAAGGGCATACTTAGAAAACAGATCCATTATAACTAATATGTAGGGGTGCCTATCCTCCGGCCGCCCCAAAGACAGCTAGTCTACCCCCAATACTTCAAATGGGTAACTAGTCAAAATGGGTAAAAGGGGAACTTTTACCTCGGCCCCAGCCTTCGCACAGACGCATTGGGGGCATGCTGCTGTCCACTCTCTTACGTCCTCGTTCATCCTCGGCCAATAGCAACTCCGTTGCAGGGTGGTGAGGGTCCTTTCCTTACTCGGGTGTCCCATCTTGTCATGGTACATCCCCCACACCTCTTTAGTTTCTTGTTTTGGGACCACCACTTGAAAAACCTCTCCTCCGGTCCCAGTCTCCCGATGTAGTCGCCCCAGAATGTCATCTCGCAGCACCAGGTTATCCCATTCTCGCTGTAGTTGGTGTACGTATGGAGAGTCCTGGCGGTTGATTACTAAAGGTGGCAGCACCTGCTCTTTCCGCTGTCGTATCAGCCTCAGTTCCGGGTCCCCAGCCTGTCGGTCTGCCCAGGACTGCTCCACCACTGCTCCGCTGGTGAGGGGCGGCATTGGGTCCTGTCGCTCTGCCCCGGGCGGCTCCTCCACCACTGCTCCGCCAGCGAGGAAGGATGTTT
>NC_048412.1:6166088-6172931 GCF_013103735.1 Etheostoma cragini
CCAAGTTGGGCCTTTCTTCTTGTGTTTGTGGAGCTACAATTCTCTGAGACATAGTAATCTCCTCTCCCTCTTGTAGTTCCTGTTCCAGGGCCCGTGCTTCGTTACGGACTGCACTGAAGGTCAGACGCTCATCCCGCCAGAGCTGACGGCTCAACTCCTGTTTAATGGAACTGGCCCGTAACCCCACCATCAGCTGGTCCAACAACAAATCCGCTCCGTCCTCTTTTACACCTGTATCTTGCGCCTGCCATCTGGAAAGAAATTCTCTTAGTCTTAATACATAGGCACTCACTGATTCTTCTGCTCGCTGTCTACAGTTAAAAAAAGCTGCCCTCAACTGCGCTTTAGTGGCTGGTTTAGCGTACAGGGTTTGCAACTGTTGTAATACTTTAGCTCAGGTATCCTTTTGTGTGGGTTGTACAAGAAGCAACTCTCGTTTAGCATCCTCTTCTAAAGCCCCCAGCAAGAAGTCTGCCTGCTGCTGTTCGGTGAGTCCTTGAGCCCTCAGCATGGCCTCCACCTGAACCCTCCAGTCCCCAAATTTATTTCTATCTCCAGTGAATTTTGGTATCTACGCAGCCCCCATAAACCACGGCATAACAAACTGGGCCATAACGGCTGGACTCTTGCTACCCCCTGCTGGTGGATTGTCACTACTACCACCTGGTGTCTGGTCCATATTTGTCAGTGGAGCTGGTAGGTCCTGCCGACAACGCCAAAATGTCACAACCCCGCCGTGAGGAGGGGAGTGTTCCTTCTTTTTTTAAACTAATAGGCGGTCTACCAGCAGTTAAAATCTTCCCACTTACAAAATAGGACACACCACAACACAGCTTTGTCTAAATGTAATTCTTTATTCTATACTAAAAAGGTTAAGACTAACAAACAACAAGTATAAAAGAGACAGCAAGGAAGGGTTAAAACTCGTGTACTATACTAAGAGTCATGTCCTTATCGTTTATGGTTCAATGTTCGTTTTAGTCCAAGGCAGCAATGATGCAAACGGCAGCCACGTTTCACTCCCGGAAGCCGGGGTCCTTCTTCATCTGGTCGGCGTAGCGTCTTCGTTGCTCCGTAGCTGGCCCTGGGAGGGAACAGAGAGAGAGCTCTCAGAACACAGATCATAAGCAGTATCTCACGCCACACACTCTCCAAGGAATAGCCGACAGACGTTCCTTTATTTATCTGCTTTCTCGCGTTTCAGTCCTTCTCGGAGTGTCTATTGTAGACGCTTCTCCCAACCGTCCACTCGTCTCAGCTACCGCTATCCTCCGTGTCTCTTTGGCTTCACTTCTCTTGCTTCGATTCTGCTCTGCTCCTCTTCCGCCAGTACCTCTTGCCCTCGCCTGTTGCTTCCCCGTAGCTTCTCTCCCGCTTCTGCCGAGCTTCTCCCCTTTTCACTGCCTTGTTCTCACACACCTGCCCCCATCAAGCCCAGGTGTGTCCACTTGTGTAATTCTGAGCTTGTTAAGTCCGAGCGACAACAACAGGGGGAGGGTCTCCAGTCTCCATAAAGAAAACCCACCTAAAACAAGGAAATCAAGCCACCACAAAACCAAACATGCAATACAACAAACTCAAGACATGCCACAATAAACCCAAACAGAAAACACAGCAAACGCATGCAAAAAAACCCAAACCAAAATCACAGCAAGCCCATGCAAACATATCAACAGTGTAATCGACCTTTGACAATAACGCTTAATAAGTTAATTGCAACCCCTCCCCACTGCTGTCAGCTTGTAAAAAGTTAAGCAAGTGATTCTCCAAGACTCTTTGTTCATTCGCTCAGACTTTCATGATGAGCTGAACCTTCTGTGAGCAAAGATTGTATACTTAAAGAAGAATTCCAGTCGATTCCAACACTCACTTCGGTTTTTAAAATCACCGGAATGCTGTCAGTAGCAAGAAAAATTAAAACCCTTGGTCCTGCTTACATCGTGTAATCCTCCTGCTAAACAGGGCAAGTTTTAAACATGTTTTTAGCCTCTAAACCTGTTCAAAATGTCATTACCAGTGCCTACCTATGTGCAGTGATTCCTTCAGAGGGAACACAGTGAATCTGACTGCTGTAGATGCGACAGAAAGGCATAAAAGTTGTTAATTCCGCTGTTTATTTCCTGTTTTCGGGTGAAGTCCACACCAGTCACATTGTCACAACTTTTATGCCTTTCTGTCACATGTCCTACACATAGGTAAGGCAAGGCAAGGCAGCTTTATTTGTATTGCACATTGCAGCAACAGGACAAATCAAAGTGCTTTACATAAAAACAGTTAAAAAATAAACAGATAAAACACAGTTACGGTGCAGTATAAGAAATCAAACATTAAAGAAATGAACAACCATTTAAAGTAAGGCAACACTATTTTACGGTGGGGGGGGGGGGGGGGGGGGGGGGGGGGGGGGGGGGGGGGTGAGGACCCAAAAGCAATAGGCAGCAGGCAGGAGGGAGCTTTAGCAAAGCGTTTATTGAAAATACAACAAAGGAGAAAAAGGCAAAAATCCAAAAGGTCCAAAAAAACAAAACCGGCATGGGGGAAGACGATAACAAAGGGGAAAACTCCACAAGGAACACTCACGAGTGATGACCAGGAAAGACTCACAGGGAAGGCAGGAGCACAGGCAATAAAACGCAGACTTGGGAAACTCACAGGCAGGAGGACTCGACGTTGACAGCAAAAGCACACAATGATCAAGCACTAGACAAAAGGAACACAGAGGTTAAATACACAAGGTAACGGGAAACAGGTGGGACGTCAGGTGAATCACATTAGGGCGGGGCAGGACAATCAGACAAACAAAGTGAAGCTAGACAAGACAAGACAGGACAGGAAGCTGACTACCAAATAAAGCAGAAAGCAGAACAAACAGACACAGGGCAACAAGGCAGGGCCAGGGACACAGGACCCCGGGGAAAACAGAGAAAAACACAAGGAGGCCAAAGAAAGGGAAACTCAACCCAAACAAAAACCCCAAACCACAACACACTAAGCACTTGTAATGACATTTTGAACATGTTAAGAGACTAAAACACTTTTAAAACTTGCCCTTTTAAAGCGTGTTGGGTGCTAACTCTAGCAGGAGGATAACACGGTGTAGACAGCACCGATTGGTTTCATTTGTCTCTCCCCTGACAGCACTCCGAATTCACATACAACAGAGCTACATGTTGAAATAGGCTGGAATGTTCCTTTAAAAGAATTGGTTGAATGAAGCTTTATTTCAGATCTCACCTGGGTATTAGAATTTCTACCACACTATTCATACTGTTACTTCTGTTTAACTGTTACTGCAGCTGATTTTTATGGTACAGGTAAAGGCACGTTTCTTTGTCGTTTCTTTGTCATTTTTCAGAAACAAAATTAGTATACAATATACATGTTGTATATGTTGTTCAAATGATGTTTCCAAACAAGCTAAAAGAGAACTTCAGCAGTATACATATCATGCATATGGGACTTGCACAGTAGCTTCCACACAGTGGAAATGTTTTGGTTTGAATAACCTTCACATTTGTTGACTCCTTCAAATTACTGTTTCACAAAAATGGTCTGGAACGTTTAGTATGATTACATTTCAAATTAATCCTAAGAATTAAACAATTAAACATGTCTTACCTTGGTCATTATTATTAATATCAGAATAATACATTATCAGTTATGTACAGTACATTTCTCTGACATTCACACACCTGTGAATGAATTTCTTTGGGCAAGTTATAGCTTTGAGATAAACAGTAAACCCTATAAAGTCCATGTCTGTGACATCAGCTAACAGAGGTCATTGTCATTGTAAATACATTTTTTCACCATCATGGCCTCTGAAGTTAAACATGTAATGTTAGCAGAATAAATTGCATTATGTTTTGAGATACTATCAACTCTTAAGTCTCTACAATTTTAATTTAGTTTGTGTTGACAAAGATCACTATCTGCTATCACTTGTCTCTTATCGAAGTGATGAAATGGAATTTCAGTGTTGGATATAGGTAATTCTCCAGGAGCCAATCTGTCATAGTCTGGAGACACCTTATCTGTCATCAGCTGGGACATCAGCTTCATGTTTAACTGCTTTCCCGCACAACCACCTCTATGGGCAGGAGTGATCTGTGTGCTGTGGGTTTATAGAATACACCTGCTTTTTCAAAAATATATTTCACAAGCAGAATATGTAAAACGAACATGGGTTTCTAAGCACTGGAAATGTAACCCAAGTGGCTGTATTGGTGTGTTGTATCAATTGCAATGCAGGGCGCCCAGATTGAGATTGTTCAGTTAGAACAGGTGCCCAAACACTGTGTTAAGGATCAAAATACTGAGAGACAGGACTATACAACTCATGGTGAGAGCCATTTAGTTATTACTCTTATATGTTGTGAGCAGAAGCATTAGTCAGGTGATTTTGATCATGCTTAAAGTTCAACTTAAACACATCATGATTTGTTTATAACCTAGCCAAGAGGCAGCAAGTTTATAGAAAACAGAAGGGTGCCTAGAGAGGAGCCTTGAGGGACCCAACAACTCAAATGAGCCATCAAGGAAGTACAGTTACCCGGTCTGCAAACGTAAATATCCCGGTCTGCAAAGGTGGACTGGCCATCTGGCACTTTTCGGGTGGGCCAACGTGCATTTTGGGCCGACAGAGCTGTCTTTCTTTTTTGTTGTTGTCTGACCCTTCGCCTTTTGGGGTTTAGTATCTTCATTTAACAGCATCTGCAACAAAATACAAAAGAAAAGACATTTAATCCCGATGCATATATACTTTTTGTGATATATTCCATTCATATATTTCATCGAGGATTTCTTTAAATGTTTTTTAAAAATCTTGTCTCGTCTCGTGAACCCAATCTCGGGATGCGTCTCGTGGAGTAAGCGTCTCGTCACACCCCTAATATATATATATGTATATATATCACACCCTTAATAAATATATATATATATATATATATATATATATATATATATATATATATATATATATATATATATATATATATATATATATATATCTATATATATATATGAAGTTATACATACCTCACCTGGAGAACTGGTGCCAGGTGAAGAACCTCACTGTGAATGTAAGTAAAACCGTGTGTCTGAATCACAGAGGTCTTATCATGGTCCGTTAATGTCAACACCATGTTGAGGAGCGCTTGTCAGCGTCTGTTCCACCTCTGTCGCCTTATGTGGATCACACCACACAATTGTTTTGTCAACAACAGTCACTATGTCAGACTAGATAGACATGAAGCCATACATTCTTGATGGGTCTTGGACAGAAGAGTGGCAGCACTCTCAAGTATGACACTGACCAGCCCCCAGACCGATTATGGCATGCTGTCATCAAGATCACCCGCATGTTCATAGGTCAACGCTTTGGAAGAGCAGCAGCCTCTCAAAAACTTGCACATTTTTATTTAACTGACTATTGTTGATCTAAAATAACAACAGATTCAGCCACTGTATAGCCTATTTCTTGCATAAACTGTTTTCAGAAACACATTTCAGTAAACTATCTTCGTAAAACATGTCACACTAGATGGAAAAAGAAAAATTAGGACATGCTGACATTTTGTAGACATTAGATCGATTATATTATGTCAAATCCTCATAATCGGGCTTGACTCTGAACGTCTGTCTGCAATGAGTCGGTTGGGTAAATATCATGCTAAATTCTGAAGTCTGATCCTGGCATTAGGGATTGAAGGCTCCCCTACAATTTCTAAGGTGCTTAAGACTAAATACACCCGCATCATAGAGAGCATCCTAAAAAGGTAGCAACACAGCCTGGTTTGGGAACAGCACCGAGAGGGATTACCTGGCCCTGCAGAGGGTGATGCGGTCGGCTGAATGCATCCATTGCATCCATCAGACGTCAACTCAGCCCTACAGAGGATCATATCACGCCCACAAACTCTCTCAGCTGGCGTCAGGAAAACTCTACTGCTGTCCCTAGGTCCATTCAGGTCCTGAACCCTTGATTTAAACATTGAGAATTCATTACACATCCTTTTTAATCCTTTGGGCGTGAGGACCCTGAAATGGAAGGAATTATTAGTATTACCTGCAATGAATCACATTTTTTAGGGGCTTAAATCACGAAAATTATACATTGTGCTCCTACACATTTTCAAACTGAAAGCTCCCTCCTTTAAATTTTTATTTATTTGTTACATTTTCTTGAATAAACTTTATCGCCTTTTTGGCAGACAGAATTTACTCCTGAAAGACATGTCCTAAGCCGCAGAAAAGAAGTTTAAACATGATAAATTCAAAAGTTACACTCATTTTATACCAAGGTCCAGTCACACGGCTGGCCTAGTCAGACTGCTAATTTCGGTGCTGATACGCAGTTTAGACAAAGAAAAAAAACACATTGAAAAAGGAAAGAAGCATTTGAGATTAATAGTCTGTCAGTACAAGTGGAGGCTAATAACATGGATCAGTGAAATCAGAAGGGAATGTTTGTGCTTAAATGTGGGATAAATATGTTTGAGCAAGCAGACCGAATGGTTGGAAATAGTCTCGATGCAGGCTTTAGGGGCTTGAGGATTTTAGTAAGAAATTGAAAAAGCAATCATTAATCTATCCCTGGTTGGTGTGTTTTGTCCAAATAAACAAAGCAATCTGAAGCAAAGGTGTATCTATTTTCTGTCTGAGATACAAGGAGACACAATGGGGACTGGAGGGTCGCTGGTTCAACTCCACAAACGGGCGAAGAATTTGGTGGTGGACTTGTAGCTGGAGAGGTGCCACTTCACCTTGTGACAGTTTCTCTTTATCCCTTTTATGGTTTGTATTCTTAAACGGTCAAGGGGTGCCAGCCAGGTCTTTCTCCTG
>NC_048412.1:6173031-6178795 GCF_013103735.1 Etheostoma cragini
TGTCGCGCACCGGAAAACAATCGAATCATTAGCGTTTAGGGGCGGCTCCGCTATACTAGCGAACAGGTGACTACAAGTCGTCACAACCTCCTGGGCACTGCCAAGGTGCTATTGAGCAAGGCACTGAATCCCCAACTGCTTGGGGCACCTTTCCATGGCTCCCCCACTCTGACATCTCTCTGTTAGTGCATGTATAGGTACTGAGCATGTGTGTGTAATGTGTGCAACAACAGAGTGTAAAATTGTGATTTCCCCTAATATAATAATACTTTCCCCCTAATAAAGTTTACATTATTACATTCCCACGGCCATTTTCACATTGAACTTGTGTTTTGGGTTTCTACTTGAACATGTTTACATGCTTTAATGTTCTAAAAACACAGTCAAACATTTTTCTCATACTGTCTGTCTGAATATTGCACCTGCACCTGTCACTTCCTACGGTCTTCATTTTAGGACATCCTCAGATCTCAGTGTCACTCAGTGTCAGAAAAACCTCTGTCCTCTTCGGCCTAACGGCGTCAGCGTCAGAAAAAGCTCTTTCAACCTCAGACAAAATGGCCAATCAGAAATAACGTTGTCCAGAAGCTGTATACATCTCTGCTGTTTTGGGTATTTTTAATCGCTGATTTAATCACCGTTTGTTCACCAGATCTTATCATGGTTTATGTGTATTTCTTTCATGTAATTATTTTCGTGTAACTGCCAGAGAAGCTGGATTTATTTGTTGTTTGATATTTTTAAAAGTATAATGCTACATCTATCAACATCTATTAAGATGTTAAAAAAACGTATTAAAACTTTTTTTTTCTTCCATTACATGAATTCTCACATACAATGTGCAGCAATCTTTTTTTAAATTCTTTTATTTTATTTTTACAAACATTTTTACAAACATGTTATAAAATGTCTTAACAATTCGGCATCATACAAAAAAGATATTTGTTTCCATCCAGGGAACACAATAACCTTACTTGATAAAAAAATAATACACTTAATACATAAACAAAAACAAATAAAAACTAAAGATAACAAGGAAGAAAACATTAAAAAATACATAAAATACAATACAATACAAAGACAACATGAAATGGAAGTAAGGCCCTATATGTTATGGTTTTGGTATTTTGCTTTGTTACTATTGTACTCGGATCGGGTATTTTGGTTTTATGTCTTGTCTCCTTGTGATTGTGTAATTTTCTGTCTTGTTTTGTGTTACGTTCTGTTTCCTGTTTTCTTGTGATAGTCTGGTTTTCTGTGCTGTCTTGTCCTGTTTTCCCGCCCTTGTGATTACCTGATGTTGTCCACCTGTTTCCCAGCCCTTTTGTCACCTGCCTCTTATTTCCTTGTTACCCTCTGTATTTAGTCTTTGTCTTCCTCTTGTCCTGTGTTAGATCCTTTTGTGTCAGTCAGTCAGTCAGTCAGTGGATTCTGTTATTGTTTTTAGTTATCCTTTTCTCTTTGGCCTTTATGGATTTTGGACTTTGTTTTTGGCCTGCTTCAGTCTGTACTCCTTGTGTTGTTTATTTTTTGCAGTTTTGGATCCCTTTTGTATTTGCCTGTTTTTTTTATAATAAATCCTCAACACTAACCTTCTCCTGCCTGCCTGCTTTCCTATCTGCACTTAGAATCTCGAATCCCTAGAATTGTCATAATATAATCACATTTCCATGAAAAAAGTAGATCAGCTACATAAAGTTTTCTTATAAATATTTGGGATAGATTCAAATGTTCTGAAATTAAATTGTGAAGTGAGTAAAAGCTGGCTGACATTTGGAATTTTTTGCTTTATGGATATGAAATAGTCCATGTAGACTGAGTAGGTTGAAAATTCTATGTATTGTATTGTTTTTGTTGTTATTAAGAATAACATGTTTTGCTTCCGAATCAATTTTGTGATTCATTTGAATATTTAAATAGTTTTCACTATGTTTCCAGAACTCCACAGAATACCGACACTCCCAGAATAGATGTATAATAGTTTCTTCTTTAATTCTACAAAATTCATATTTACAATCCACAGCCACAAATCTTGACACAAATGTGTTAGAAAAATGACTATTGTGCAGTGTTTTAAAATGTAATTATTTCAGTGCCATGTTGATTCCCAGTGGATGTTATGATGAGTTATATGAATATAAAGAGTTCCAGATCCCTGTGGAGTGATTTTCCTTTTGCTGTAGAAGTAATTGCTTGTATGTTAATTTGTAAATGTATGACTTTTAATCATTAGTCCGTCAACAAAGAAAGTCGGTTCCAATTCCTGCAATTCTTGTCTCTCAGAGTGACATTTTATAAGTTACGTGCAACAATCTTTCACGCAAAAGATAGGCAAAGTGGTAGGTCCTACGTCACTTCCGGAGCATTCCGCTAATGTTTATAAAACGTTATTACGTCGCATAAGTTACTGGAACAAAACTGAGCAATGTGTTTTAGCTGGTGACAAATCCACTGATTAAATATTTATAATGAAGCGATACTGGCATTAAAGACCCGCTGATCGATATCACATTCTCTGATTTGAATGGCCGCATTGCCTTCTGGGATATAAGCTTTGAAACCACACAGCTAGGCCAATATTGTGCTGTTCTGTTTTACAGCCTACTGCAATTTTACTTTACTAAAATTTCACCGGTAATCACCAGTATTATTTCGAAGTTACCAAAATAGTATTATTAAAATAAAGAAATGTTGATTGATGTAGCATTATAGTTTAGAAATATCAATGAACAATAACGTAATCAAACTTACCTGACCCAAGTAGAACGAAATAATAACATTAAAAGAAATATATATATCCATGATAAAATCTGGTGATTAAAAATTACCAATGATAGAAAAGCTGTAGCCTAAACAGCTTCTCTGCTGGAGCCTGACTTGCAAAAAGAATGCACAAAAGATGCTCTTATTGAAATACATTAGTTTAAAAAACGTGCTGATATCACAAAAAAACACCTATGTAAATGTGTAGTGAACACTAATCAATAAATTACATTACGTGAACATTTCACGAACTGCTGTGAGACTGGGTATTCACTGTAAAATCTACTTTAATAATCATTAGTCTGAGGCTGACAGGTTCTTCTGAGGCCGTTTTGTCTGAGGCTCACAGGTTTTTCTGAGGCCGTTTTGTCTGAGGCTCACAGGTTTTTCTGAGGCTGTTTTGTCTGAGGCTCACAGGTTTTTCTGAGGCTGAGGCTGTTTGGTCTGAAGATGACAGAGGTTTTTCTGAGACAAAGTGACTTTCAGGCTACTCCAATGCCGATTCGCCTGTGACCGGACGCCTTTTCATCCGAGACCTGTTGACCTTTTGCTTGAGTCTAATGACTCTGACATCTGAGAATGTCCTAAAATAAACACAGTACCTTGTGAAAAGCCCAGTCTGCTCTGATTGAGGGAACAATATGGCGTAACCTTCCAATGGTAGTTCTCAAGCTGTAGGTAAAGATACTCAGATGGGTATATTCTACTGAGCCTGTATGTGACATAGAAACGCGAGTCAAATGTGATTGGCTCGTTGCCAGCATACGTGGACAGCCCAAAAGCACATATTATATATCCATCATGTTTCTTGTCTTTTTTGTTATCTGATTTTCTATAGAATTTTTTTATATATCTTAATTTGTTTATTACTTATCTGTTATGTTATACTTATTATGCATATTTATAATTGCTCTGTATGTCTGGCACATTTAACAGAATTGACAAAGTTGACTTGACTTATTAGGATCCCCATTAGCTACACCAGGGCTGCAGCTATTCTTCCTAGGGTTTGACACTTATTGAAAGACTGAGAAAATGGGCAATGGTTTTCCTCGTGTCTGCAAAACAGGAAATACTTTGTCTCCATTTAGGATTTTAAATCTTCAAAAACTAACATATCCTGTGGACTGCTCCAAGGATCTATTCAGGGACCAATTTTATTTTCACAAGACATGGGTTAGGCGAAGAGGAGTTTTCTGTTGGCAGTCAGGCTTTTGTCCGACTTTCCGTACTGCCATGATGCCAGACAAGAGGCACAGAATATACATACAGTATGAATATATATATGAATATATACACTGCTCAAAAGTATAAAGGGAACACTATAATAACACATCCTAGATCTGAATGAATTAAAAAATCTCATTAAATACTCTTTTGTATACATAGACCACAAAATCACACAACAATTATCAATGGAAATTGAAGTTATCAACCCATTAAGGTCTGGATTTGGAGTCACAAACTTAAAGTAGAAAACCACACTACAGGTTGATCCAACTTTGATGTAATGTCCTTAAAACAATTCAGAATGAGGCTCAGTAGTGTGTGTGGCCTCCACGTGCTTGTAGGACCCCCCTACAATGCCTTGGCATGCTCCTCGTGAGGTGGCAGATGACCTCCTGAAGCATCTACTCCCAGACCTGGACTGGGGAAAGGGGGGGGCAGTCCATAGCATCAATGCCATCCCCTTGCAGGAACTGCTGAAAGTCAGACTTGGCTTTTCATATTTTTATTTTGTTTCTGTTGACTTTGAACGAAGTGTATTTCACGATGCTAAAATGATTGTTTATTTACATAAAGTCAGGGGGGTTTAGCAAATGCAATGTCGCAGATGTTTTTATGTTTAAAAAAAGGATCTTACTCTTTAACAGAAAGGTCAACTTCCTAAGAAATTCTTTCCATAATGTTGTCAGACACTTAAGATATTAATCTGAGCCTGTCAGTGGCAAAACAAGCACTTTTATAAAGGTTAATACAAGCTGGAAAATTGCCTCATTAACTTACATTAAAGCCTGTTTGGCTGCTGCTGACTCCAGCGATCTTGCTTAATACTGGACCAATGTCTAAGAGTGTTGTTCCCATCAGTCACTTAGACACATTAACATGTCCAGACAGACAGGTTGAAAAAAACGGTTGTTACTCTTTTCAACAAATGTCAGATATATTACTGTTTTTATTCAACTTAACTGGAGTTGTGTATGTACAAAAGTTTTCTACCAATTGTTTTCTGAAATCGCTTTTTCTTTTTTAAGTACGCCCTCGATGTCTCAAGTCCAACTATTGATGTTTCTTCAGAGCCAGATGCAAGCCAGTTAAGTATTGATGAAATCAAATCCCTCTTATTGCAATTGTTTGATATCATTTTCTTCTAAGTGATGAGAGTGAGCCAGGAATCCTGACTGATTGGTTTTGCATAGTAGAAATATAGTTGCTCACTTGGAGATATGAAAAAAAAAAAGGTTTCATTGGAATGTTATACATTAAAGAAATTTCTTTTAAGGTCAGTAGTATCCATATCTTTAAAAAGCTCACCAACTTTCACTTAGAACACTTTTTAAACGTACAATATGTAATTTTTTGATGCAAAGGGCCTACACAATAATAAAAGACGCAGCAATGCCATCATCACTGTACGTACAGAACACCACTGACTTGACATTCTAAAGTTACCAAAAGTAATTCACTTTCAATTGAAGGTGGCTTCTCTCAGCTGCAAGGAGCGGCAAATCTGTCAGCATCGCACTTTGAGCCAGTTGAGCGTCAATCGGAAAATTGAAATTAGGTCAACCCTATGGTAATGAGCTATGACGTCATGGCCGTGGGAACTAGGGTTGCGGAGGGTGCTCCAGCACCCCCTAGCAAAAGAACAAACAACCCATCCATCTTCATCCGCTTATCCAGTATCGGGTCGCGGGGGCACCAGCTCCAGTAGGGGACCCCAAACTTCCCTTTCCCGAGCCACATCAACCAGCTCCGACTGGGGGATCCCGAGGCGTTC
>NC_048412.1:6178895-6184003 GCF_013103735.1 Etheostoma cragini
CTCCAGACAACACAGCCCTCAGGTTCATAGGGACACACAAACCTCTCCACCACGATAAGGTGATGGTTCCCGGAGAGGGAACAAACAACTACAGCCATAATTAAAAAACAAAACAAAAACTTTTATTTTTAATAAGATGATTATTAATATAAACCTAATCACTTTCATTAGAAATTAAATGTAATACATTTTACAATTTGGTAAGAGGTAAACACAAACTTGGATTAGAATGAATCTGCCGATTTTGCTAAGAGCGAGGCGTGCTGCCTCTGACGCTGATGAGTGAAGAGAGTTGTGGGAACTTTCCCGGCGGGTCAACAGTACAGACGTTAGCTAGCTATAGCACAAAAGCGTATTTTGTATTTCTTTATAAATCAACCACAGGCTAAAAAGCCCAAAAGATCAGAGGCAGAAAACTCAGCAACTGTAACGGAAAAAAGTAACCCCAGCACCTCACCTCCACACTCCCAGAGCGAACTGCTATTACCGGACCACCAAGAAGCTAATGTTGTTAGCCAAGCTAGCAGCGCCAAGGCAACCACGGAGGGAACCTTAACAACGTCAACTCAGTGCTGCAGCATCGGGGTCACACTTTTCCTGGTAGACGTTTTGGAGATGAGGATTTTTTGTGTTATGACTGAAACACAACGTAAGAATGCTTGTTTATTATTATGCTGCCGTTGTGCAGTAAATTGGCATCAAATGTTTAGTAACAGTTCAACTGAAAGTTTATCCAAATTATTAGAGATAATTATTTTTTTTATTTTCCCGCGTAGGGATGAGCGAGTACAGCATTATCTGCATCTGTATCTGTTTACCACATGAATTATCTGTATCAGTATCTGTACTCGGACTGGGCGGGGCCTAACCCAGAAGTGGGCAAATTTAACCCGGAAGTGGGTTGTCTTGAAATGGGCGGGGCTTTAACCAGTATGTTATTTTAATCATGCAATTGATATGGGTTGATCAGAAATTGTTATATTTATGGCTGATTAGAAAACTATTTCCATGAAAGCATCAGCATTGAGCTTCAGATCAGTGGTGTTGTCATGGTAACAAACAAGCAATATACAGTGTATAACAAGTTTTGCAACAATAAATACAACAATGTGGTTGCAATTATTAAGTAAAATGTAATGAACAAGAATTTTCATACTCAATAATATAACTTTCTTGTTTTAACTTTACTTAACTTTACTTAACCAAACAACCATGAATTATCACACTGATCAGAGAATTGAGAATGAATGATAATTCATGGTTTTTGGGTTATTTTTTATTTTCACACCAGGTATGTGTGAGTGTGTGTGTCTGTGAGTGGGAAGAGATACAAAGAGAGAAAGAGAGAGAGAGAGAAAAAGAAACAAAGAGAGAGAGGGGGGCAGGGGGCTGGAATGTGTTTGTGTGTGTATCTTAATTTGTAATATTATTTATTTATACCGCAACTTTTTTTTTTAGAAAACACGCAAGAAAGTTTCAGACACTCAAAAAAACTGGTTAGAGCCAGCAGGCGGTTTAAAAAAACAAAAACTAAAAAAACTCAGATGGCAGAGATGCAACCCAAGTCGCATTCTACCAACACCATGTCTGAACAAACCCCACGTTACCAGAAGTCTCCTAGTTACTAAGTGTTAGTTCAAACCGAAGTATAAAACAAACCTGAAGCTGAAGAAACCCTAAATGTTAACGGAAAAGCCCCGCGGACCTGAGGGGGGGAGCAGTTCACTTCTCCGTGTCCTGAGTGTGTGTGAGTCAGCGAGCACAGCCGGTCGGACACAACAACAGAAGGAATCTGTGTGTGTAGGGGAGGGGCGCTGGGACTAGCCTATCACAGAATAGTGGAGGGGTGCTGTGACTAGCACTGTGACAAGCCTATCACAGAACGGAGACACAGTCAATGGAGACTTTCATTGAATCCGAGTACAGATGTTGACTCGCATTACTCGTATAATACTTGTACTTGGCAAAAGTGCTTTATCTGCACTGTATGACGTGGTTCAGCGGCAAACACCAGCAACCAATTAGCTCAAGTCAGCGGAGGTGTATATGTACCCAGTTAGATTTTCCTGACTAAGAGTTCCTCAGTGTGCCTCCTCCTCTCCAAAACAAACAGAACAAAAAGTGTCTTGTAAAAATGTGGCTTAACCTTTGTGTTGTTTTCCCGTCAAAATTGGAAATTAACACTGCTGTTGACGCTTTTCTCAATGTTATTTTTTTTTTACGTTTTCAACACTACTAATGAATAATCACAGACTGGATTATGTCAACTTTTACTCAATATTATTTCAAAACCACTTCAATTTTTTTCAAATGCTATAAAATTTAATAAGACGCCCCAAAATTAATTAAACTACAGATTTGTACTTTTCAAAGAGCGTTTGAATCAATCATGTTATTTTGGGTAGTTAAAAAGAACATTGATATAGGAAAACGGGTCAATTTGAAATTAAATAAACTACAAAAAATTGAATTTATGCCAGCTTCTTGTTGATGACCCTAATGCTTGATGCATGCACAAAGGGGATATGAGGGCATCAACAGGCATGGTGACAAAATCACACAGGCTGTGTCCTTGATTAAAATGTATTAAACACTGACAAATTCAATTAAAACAGATTGATTATTGATTAAAACTGATTTCTCTGGGATTGAAAATCCTTGGAAACATTTTGGCATAATGTCAGTACACAACGCAACAAAATACATATGTAATTTTTAAACATTTATGCGGAAAAGCTACATATTATAACTTTTAAGATCAATTGCTCATCAATCATCATATAGAAACAAGGCTTATATATTTTGGTATGTTGATTCAAAGCAAGATGTATTTATTGGTATGCCTCATTTAAACAGCATACCATCTCTCCGCTAGTACCAATAGTATAAATTAAGGGAATGATGTATGTGTTGCACAGGTAAATTTGGCAGAAAAGGCCAAGTGTCTCTTACAAGTGTAGCTAGTTCGTTTTCTTAATACAGTCATTGTATAGCTAGCCAGCAATGTGGCAAACCCAGGAATGCGCCGTTTCATTGTATGAAATATTCACATTCAGCGGGGAAAAATTGTGTTTTAATTGTTCCTGATTGTTTACATGCATATCAATAAACCATGAATGTATTTAGACAACCAAGGGGATGTAATCATGTCGTGCTACTAGTTAGATACTAGCTAGCTACTGAGGTTAGCCTGCAATCATTGATATCAACAGTCAACAACAATGTCCATTATAACACTTTACTTTGGCATGTATTGCTAGATACTAGCTAGCACGCTAATAGTGTTGTTTGTTATGATACGCATGTAAACGATCAGGAACAACGAAAACACATTGTTTATTGTTAGTGAATATTTTAAACAATGAAACAGTGAGTTCACAAGTTCACCACTTAGCTAGTTAGCTATACTATGTATGCATGTATGAAGAGAACGAACTAGCTATACTTGTAAGACCCACGAGAAAGAAGTTCATGAACAAGCCTGTTGCTGAGACAACACAAACTAGTGCTATTGACATCAACAGTCAAGGACAATGTCCATTATAACACTTCTGTTTGGCATGTATTAATTAAAATTATTAATTAATTAAAATAAACAATTGATATATTTAGACAACCAAGTTGATGTAATCACGTGCTACTAGCTAGATACTAGCTAGCTACAAAGGTTAGCCTGCAATCATTGACATCAACAGTCAACAACACTGTCCATTATAACATTTCACTTTGGCATGTATTATTTAGTAATGCTAATCAAAATAAATGATGACTGTATTAGGACAACCAAGAAGATGTAATCATGTTATGCTACTAGCTAGATAGCTAGCTAGGTTAGCCTTATTGTTTGTTCATTATATATCAAGATTATCTAGTCAAGATATCGCAAAAGTGATTGTTACAGTACATGTTTTAGTAATTATGGCGTTATGGGAGACAGGGCCTTCCAGGCAGTTGCCCCACGGCTCTGGAATGCACTCACAGAGACCCTAAGGGCCCCACAAACTGTGAAGATTTTTAAGAAGGGCCTAAAGACATTCCTATTTCAAAAGGCCCTTTAACAGTCATAGTTTTAATTTGAGTCTTATGGTGTTGCAAAATGCTATTTGTTGATTTTGATATATTCTGGGAACTGCTTTTAACTTCTTGCTACTGTAGCACTTTGAGATTTCATTTGAAATGTAAAGGGCATTATAAATGAAATGTATTATTATTATTAATTTTAGTTGTTTTTTTTCAAAAAAAAATTCTTCTCCATGTCAAAGTCAAGATCGCGCAGATAAAACTTGATCTTGCAAAACAAAGTCAAGATCTCGCGAAAGTGTTTGACCCCAGTAGGCCCACATGTTTTTTTGGTAATTTCTTTCCTCCATGTCACCTCTGGGGCTCTGTAGAATGCACTGTAACCAGAATGCACAACATTTGCTTCCTTCCTTCTTTAAATATGGGCATATTTGAACATGCATATGATTTGAAAAATCCAAACTTACCCTTGTAAATATGTGAAAAATTTAGCTTGAATCCAACCCTCTTGTTGTTCTGGCTTGTATGTTCATAAAGACTGCAAGTAAATCAGGTTGGTCACATTTAAGGCTTAGTTTAAACTAGAGGTGTAAACATGCATGCCGCTTTCCCCCATCAGTCGAAAGATTAACATTGGTCTTGTAATATGTGATAATGCGTGGTAACACATATATAAAGAGATGTGTTCCATGTGCTGTCTGAAACCCTAACGACGTAGGTTGTCTCCCTTCAAGGCTACAGCACCATTGAATTATGGTGCGGAGATACTTTTGAATTATGGGATGCCGACAGCGCTTGTCCCTCGATGATGATGATGATGAGGGTTTTAAAGACACATTCACAAGGTTGTGCCCATGTTGAAGACAGGCAGTAAAATATACTGTGCAAAATAGTAATACCAAAGTAATTACAATATAATGGCATGTCCCATTGCCTGCATGGACACAGTGTGTTTCTGAGTGGATGTAGCAGGCAGCAACATCCTCTCTAAATAACCTGATGTGTTCAGCAAATCATGTAGATAGTATCCATCCAATCAACCATTTTCATCCTTTTATCCTCGACCGGTGGGCTAAGCAAGCTATTCA
>NC_048412.1:6184103-6191742 GCF_013103735.1 Etheostoma cragini
TGAATAGCTTGCTTAGCCCACCGGTCGAGGATAAAAGGATGAAAATGGTTGATTGGATGGATACTATCTACATGATTTATATATATATATATAAATATATATATATATATACTGTGTATATATATATATATATATATAATTTATTTATACATATTAGAGTTTTGCAGCGATTACAATTTTGAATCGCGATTAATCGCATAATTTCCCAGATTAATCGTGATTAATCGCAAAATGTAATAATGAATTCAAAAGTAGTGTGTATATAGTGCAATTTTTTTTTTTAATGTTCTGCCATTTGAACAAAAGTGCAAAAACTTACCAGCGTTTTGTTTATAAAGTAGCAGTTAAATAAAATATTTAGTGTAAATCTCAACTTATACAATGTATTTATCATGTCCAGAGGTGAATTCCATCTGGTTGGAACGTGTTGCATTAGCGACTCCTTCTTATGTCCATGTTCTTCTGTTGTTACTCTAACTCGGCTGGACTGGGTTTAGAGCCCTGCAACTGCACTTCGCAGGACGCGCTGTTAAGCAGAGACACTGAGGGACACTGTCCAACGCACTGTAACAGAACTGTGACAGGAAGCTGGAGACCGTGCGCAAAGCAGGGGCATGATCAGAGGGCAGGAGGCTCGTAGCAGCGATCAGATTTTGTATCTATTTGTACTATCTGTCCTAACTGCGGGGACTGTATTTGACACATTGCACTGCTGTGCAACTTCAATAAAGTGTCCCGCGCATGTCTCAGCATAATGTCAGTCAGAGCATGTGAATGCAGCGACCACTTTTCATCAGTATAATGCACTGTAACTCCGAGATAATTATGATTACCCAGTGAGTCCATTAGTCCCCAGTAAGAGCAGCAGCGCGCACATGTTGTAGCGTGGTCGCAGTCCTCTCCTTTTCAAACAACTCGTGTATTGTTGTGATGGTGCGTGTTGAGGGAATCTCATACCTGCCGTCATCGTTGTGATTTTCAGACCGATGTCCTCCACAACCCTAGGACCTGCAGTCTGTAGCTATCCACATCGCTATGGCATTTGTTAGCGTCTCTTGCCTTTGTTTATTTAAACTTACCCCCATGATTTCTTGAAAAAACTCTGTCCCTGACTTGTTATGGTCTCCTCTGCACTACTGAGCAGCGCTCTCTGTCTGACAGCTGTTTTGGCAAGAGTGCTGGATCATCTTCAATCATAACACCTTGATTAGGATGACTGCTACTCACGGGGTCTTGTTGCTGAGTATTATGTGTGTCACCATCTTCGTCATTGCCATAGTTATCATCATGGAAAGTGAAAGCAGCAGTTCTGTAACCATATCCGTTTGAAGGATCCTGTAAGGTTGTCTTGTATGTAGCCCCCGCATCGCTAGAGCAACCTGGGCTGACACTGCCGGTGGGTAGCAGTGTTAGCATTGCTAGCGCGAGCACCGGCTTCTTGCTGCTCTATAGTAACGTTAATGTTAGTGTTGTCAGTAGCCGTTGTGAAAAAGGTTGATACCTTTGGAAGTTTTGCTAAAAACTTTCTGCTTTTTCCCGCTTCACATTAACATGTGAGCTAGCTAGGGACATGCTAGTGCTAGCCAGCTACAAAAGTTCTCTAAGCTCGCTTGCTCTAGGTGAACATAGTTTAATGGAGAGATGTATTTGCATCATGGAAACCTGTCTAGGTACACCATGACTCTTTTGTGGAGGACTTCATACTGCAGCAAAGCAGATTTGTACACGTGAGCCGTGTAACACAGTAAATATTATATTGAAATAATGACACGTAAAACAAACACTTCCAATATAGTTTATCCCGGACTGTCAAGCTACTGAACTTTAACAATAATTCATAGCACAGCAGAGCAAAGTGCAATGAATACACCAGCACTTTTTTTGCACTTTGCATTTTAATTTATAGTCACTTTTTTTAGATGTTGTATTGTCTGTAGATACATGTCCTAAGATGTTTTGTTGATCTTATGTTTTATGTCAATTTTAGAATGGTTTTTCTGTGACATGTTTGGGTTGTGAAGAAGCAACTATTTTTAGTACCATAGCTAAGACAAATTTCCCCTTGGGGACAAAAATAAAGTGTCCCACTTGATACTTAAGTTAACTAAATGTTAATTAAACAGTGAGGAGAAATAACAGATTTGTTATCATATCTTTTGTGATTTCCTACTCGTTAAGTGTTTACATTTTTTTCCTGTACAGACATCATTAATTTGATTTCTATTTTACAGCATGTCCACTGTAGTGAAAAGCAGGATAATTTGAGTAAAAAATGACAAATTTCAGGGATACAAACTTTACCAGATTATGGCTGTAGCGTGATAATTAACCAAGAATAGACATTTATCATTACGGAATCCTCTAATAGCATGTTGCAAGAATATCTTTATCTCATCTGATTAAAACTGAACACTTTGTCTACTGTATACTTAGATTTTTTTTTTGATTGAATTTACGAATCCTTGATTTTTAAAAAATTGTTTTCATTCTATCCAATCTATTTTTTTTCCTTCAGTCTTTATTTCTTTCTTAGTATTTTCTTTGCTAGCAATGTTAGTCCTAGAAGAAACTTTTGCATTTGGCACACCTTCAAGTACTGTACATCTTGGTCTAACAACTTTTATTTCTGCTACTTTCTGCATGTTTGGTATCCATCAACTCAAGCGTGTGCATGGCTCCTGGTCTGTCAGCCGGGTTTGGCTTGCTGGAAACATATACCCTGAGTTGAAAACTGCCTGTGAATGGGATGATTTGCTCTTCAATGCAGAACCTTTTCTTACATTTTGGCCTCACTTTCATAAGAATTCTGCCTTCTTTGTCTCATTCACAAAAATATAAAATAACCCCAAACATATCCTTTTAGCAGGCACCTCCTTGTTCCATTTTACAAACTGTGGTTTGTACTGAGTGTTAAGTGTTTTTTACTGAAGCATAAAAAATACAGAAAAGTTTCATGCACTCTGAAATTGTTAGTTGTAGTCCAGTCTCAACCTGCACATCATCCACCGCTCATGTTTTGAGGCTGTCTCTCATCATAATATCATGTATGCATAAAGGAAAGCTGCAATATGCCATATCCAAGATTAATTCTCCTCCACTCCCTCGATTCAAACAACACTCAACTAGAAATGACAAGTTGTGCTGACAGCGACACAGGCTCGGTACATTTTAATAGGGGGATCTGCTTCAGAGTGATGCCAGATTCAAAAATGAAATGGCATGATGTATTGATGTGGATGAGCAAAGGCAGAAAACGACAGAGGCCCTTTATTGACATGCCAATATTGGGTCTTCTCCTTGGCTTTTAGGAGCACTCAGTTATTAAACTGGATGATGTCAAACCCATCCGAGCTCAGAATTAACACACAGATTTCCATACTGACATGCTGTATTCAATGCATCAATGTATGCAGAGGCCATCCTATAGGGAGACAACTGAAACTGCTTCTCTTTTTTTTCTGGACACTGTGTATGTTTACATGCACATTAATATTCCACTATTATTACGAAAATGACAAGACTCTGAATTTGATACAGGTCATGTAAACAGCATAGTTCTTTGAATATTCTGAATAAGGCCTTTTACCAAATATAGCATTTTCTGATTAAGACATGTGGGATATGTCAGTATTTTTTCGGGTTTTAGAAGCTTTCTTTTGACATGTGTACAGCGCATTTGGAATATGCTTCTCCACCATGGGTTTTACCTCAGTTTGCAAATGTTAATGAACTAACTAGCCAACAGTTTACAAGGCTGGGGTAGAGATGCATACCCAAAAGAAAAGCCCACATCTCTGGTCAGAAGATGAGACACAACTCCTTTAAAAATTCTGAAAGACTTGGTTATCAACAGGTTTTATGAGATGAGCAAACATCATAGCATGTGTTTGCACGGTTTGGTTTCCGGACAGGTCAAGTATTTGGCACTCACCATAACTTCTGTGCATAATAATGTGCATTTGTGCGTTGGACATAACAATACAGACAGTAGAACACAGAGGTTGCTATAGTGTGTAACAGTCTGCTGCTGGTTGCATAAAATGTAACTAGTTAATTTAGCATATAAGAAGAATAAGACATACTTTCATTAATTGTGGGGTGTCTCATTCAATTTGACAGCAGTTGGAGAAAAAAATTGAAGTGTTTTCGAAAAAGTATAGAATAAAAGTTGACATATTCCCGTCTGTGATTATCCATCAACATACTTTCCTTCAATTTTAGTCTAAATAATTCCTAATTTCTGCTTTAGGTATCATTTCCTATATGTAAGGTTTAATTGACCATAACTTCCAAAAATTACTGTAAGACTAAAGTTAATAAGTTAGTGTTACATAGTGTTGAAAACGTTTAAAAAAAATGACAAACGTGAAGAAAGGGAAAAAAAAGGGTCAATATAAGTGTTGATTTTTCAATTTTGGGGAGAAGATAACACAAGGGTTAAAATAATATATAGGGGTGTTATTATAAAGCCTGGGCTACATAAGGTGTTGATTTTATATGAATTTGGGGTAAAAACTAAAAAGACAACAATTGGTTTTACAAGAAAAATGAGGTTGTCAATTTATTTGAATAGCCTAGGAATGCCTGTGGACCTAAAGACCAATATGTTTTGAGCCACCTACCTACATATTTGACCCGCCTACTCTACATGTCAACACTCGAGGAAAGTTGTTTGTATCGCAGCATGAGCCTGCTCAAAATGCTTATCTGTTATTTTGTTACGTTGGGGGGTTAAAACATCTCCTCCCTGGCTAAAAAGACTCTCGACAGGAGCACTTCATGACAGAGTAGTATTGTACTTTAAGAAGAGGGCTCTGATCATTGGATACATCATCATTGAACCAATGACTAGATCCTGGAGATACCTCTGCGCATCTTCCTCCACTGATGAATTTGTCATCTGTGCTGTCCCAACTGCGGAATTTCCAGTGGTGTCGGCATCCTCACAAGGCTCTGTATGAAGAAGACGAGTCTCTAAGACCATTGCTGTTTTCATGGCTTCCCTCTCTTTATCAGCAAGCCACCACAGTCAAAACTTTGGAATGGTGGAAGCCGCCATCCTTGCCTCATGGGAGGCTAATAAACGCTCCCCATCGAGTGTCAACGGCTTAGAGGATGTGGGTTGTGCACTTGGGTCAACTTTTCAGCTACCTTGGCTTTTAGGCTGTGAACGGTGGGAACTACTGTATGTATCCAAAGTAACAGTTCTTTTCTCCCTGGAGCAGGTTGATTGAGTAGACAAGGGGTTTCAGAATGGCTGTGTACTCTTTAAGAAACACTGTCTCTTGAGAATGACGTTTGGGCACTTTCAGCTGGTCATTGACTGATTCCATTGTGCTGACTCTCAGTGGGACTTATCAACTTTTTGATTGCATGATTCTCTGAGCTCTACCTAGTCACTGAAGGTACCAAACATCTCATTTGGGCAATTTCCTCAACAGCATCCGATGCGCCTTTGTCTAGATTTTATTGTAACATTGCACTTCTGTGTAATTTTCGAGAAACACCCTACTGTGTGAAGGTCATGTCACGTCTTGGTGGCAAAACACGTTTAGCTCCTCTTCCTCCTCTTGAAGAACTGCAGAGACATCAGCAAACTGCACATCAGTGCTATGCATCTCATCATCCATTTCACACCTTCCATATTCATTCAATGCCTTAACAAAATTACTACCATTGTCAGCGACTGTGGCCCAACTTTGCCTTGCATCTGGAATTCTGCATGAATCTGAATAATTTTGGCAGCAATGACATCATAGGTGTGAAGGCCCCTCATCCTTTCACATGCCAATGCCACTGGCTCAATCCAATGACACGTGATTCTCAAAAACTCCTATGATCCATATATTTGCTATTTTGCACACAGTTTGAACATTTTGAAGGGTTTCAGTACTGCCTCCTTCATGTTTTGAGATCCCCTTTCAATGCGCTGCATCAATGTTTTTCTGCACATGGGTGTCCTACCACCCACTAATTCCTGCAATCATCTCACGGAATAAGGTGAATAATTCTCCACTAATGAAAAGGGCTGCACATCTGCAATTACGATCTCAATAACCAAGGAGTTTACTTTCCTTTGGGTGACTGCTGAGGTGCTGAGTGTTAATCGTTTTAGAGGTGTTGCGGGCATGGCACTTTGTCCACCGCCAGCATCTAATGTCATGTCTGCTTTTCGCAAGACACTGAAATGCTCCCTCTAAAACAAAGAAAGACAGAGCACAAATTACTGACAATTAAATTGTTTTAGCAATATCCAGAACCCATTTTGCTAGACAAGTGGTATGAGTATAGCAATAACAGGAGAATGCATACACGCAACTTAAACCATGTGAAAAGAAACATAAAAGCTTACACAGTAGGATTTCTAACAAGTACCCGAATAAGCAAATACATTTTTGTATTTGTAGTACTAATCCCGAATTCCATACTACAAAAGACTAACCACAGTCTAGGCTACCACTAGTTAGCTAGTGTTAATTTTGTCACCTATTTCTAATTTAGTCTTAGTCTTGTGCCAAATGTCCTTTTTACCTCCTTTTAGTGATATTTAGTCATTCGTATATGGTTTTTGTTAGGCAAGTTTTAGTCAACTATAAGTCTTGTCATGTTAGTCTAGTTTTTGTCAAAAGAGAACGCAAATTTCTTAGTCAAGTTTCAGTCAACTAAAGTCTCGTCAGAGACAGTTTCAAATTGTGAGATTTTCAAAGGACAGAGGATTCATAGGATTTTGAGGTTCTATGTACTTAGTTCATGTCAGAACATGTGTTGCAGCATTTTGGATCAGCTGGAGAGTCTTAAGAGATGTATTTGAGCAACCTGATAGTAAGAAATTACAGTAGTCCAGCCTGGGAGTAACAAATGGATGAACCAGTTTTACAGCATTGTTTTGAGACAGGATGTTCCTAATTTTAGCAATGTTACAATGATGTAAATAGGATGTTCTTGAGGTTTGTTTTATATGGGTTAAAAGTCTAGATATAGTTGAAGTCTTCCAGTATGCTAGGATGCAGGCCTCCACAGGATGTTCCTGCAAAGAGATATGACTTCAGTGCATTATGGTGACTTGAGAAAATCCCACATACAGTATGTGCAAAAGAATGTGCAGTTGATTACCTTTGTAGCGTGGTATGAGGCTGGGAGGGAGATCGTTGTAATTCAGAATGATCTTAAAGCCCATGTTGCAAGTTAACATCCACTGTTGATTATTGGGTACAAAAAACACTCAAGATATGTATATCATTTTTAAAAATGTCTCCAAATAGTTTTAAAAGTTAGTTTTTGGTCATTTTTGGTATTCGCGGGTTTATGGAGTCAATTCAGTGATGACGTCACAGGAGGGAGCGAATTCTCAGCCTGGCACTAGAACTATGGGGACTGACTGGGATGAGGAAGAGGAGGAAGAGGAGGAAAGGCCAGCAGCCGAATAATTACCAACCTGACAGACGTGAGAGGGCAAATGAGGAATTGTCAAGATTGTGGGGAAGTCTCCTTCATTTATCTCCTTTATTTAGCAACGCAGCAGAGCATACCTGTCTACCTGTGACACATGTGTTTCACGGAGCTGACGGTAAGCGTACCTGACTCATTTCCGTTT
Organism: Etheostoma cragini; assembly: GCF_013103735.1. Lineage (NCBI taxonomy): Eukaryota > Metazoa > Chordata > Actinopteri > Perciformes > Percidae > Etheostoma > Etheostoma cragini. The sequence goes on from NC_048412.1 coordinate 6,191,698, forward strand.
CCTGTACTTGTTTCCTGTGCTTGTGTGTTGACAAGGCGTTGCTGC
>NC_048412.1:6191842-6192917 GCF_013103735.1 Etheostoma cragini
CTACTGTAGCAGTGGTAATAGTAGTGGATTGGTGTTTGTGTCGTTTCTAACACTGCTATATGAGGTATCACCATATCTCATTCTGTGTTCTTTAGATTGTATGACATCAAGGGGAATGGCTATAATGGCCCGTAATGATGTCTTGATACTGTCATAAGACGTATTTACAGCCTGTCTGTCTGCAGTGAACTTCTTGTTTAGGGATAAGGAGCCTTTCATATGACTCAGTCTAAAAGGAATGGCAAAATTAATATAAACAATTACAATACTGGTGCGTGCTGGTTTGGGGGGGGGGGGGGGGGGGGGGGGGGGGGGGGGGGGGGCATGATCCGGTCTGAAATGTCACAAACGGATTTAGGCATCGTCAGATCAGCTGATCGCGGGGCGAGCTTCCCGGAGCGGAGGCTCACTCGCCTACAGCACCCGCTCTCCACCGCAGCTTCGCCGCCACACACACAAGCACCGGCCAAACAGCGACACGTTTTCACCGGAGGAAGAGGTAAACACTTAGAAAAAACACTCTGGATGCCTTCTATTCCTAAATATAGATAAGTGTACCAGTACTTATCTGAACTGACAACATGATCCCTGTCAATAGATCGAGAGAAAACGCTGACGTTAACTCGCTGCTATTCACTGACAGTATAAAGTAAAGTCATGGTAATCAATTCAATTCAATTTTATTTATAGTATCAATTCATAACAAGAGTTATCTCAAGACACTTTACAGATAGACCACACTCCATAATTTACAAGGACCCAACAGTTCTAGTAGTCTCCTCCAGAGCAAGCAACAGTGCAACAGCGGCGAGGAAAAACTTCCTTTAAGGCAGAAACCTCGGACAGACCCAGGCTCATGGTAGGCGGTGTCTGACGACCGGTTGGGGTTAGAATGAAGAGTGGAAATAACAAAAATAGAAAGAAATAGTAGTTGGTAGCAGTTCTTTGTAGTAGTTCATGGCATGGCAGGACGCTGTGCAGCATTACAAGGCACAAAAGGACGTAGCAGGACGTAGCTGGGCACCGCAGAGTGTAGCAGATGAACATGGCATCACAGAACGTGGAGCGGGACCAA
>NC_048412.1:6193017-6205408 GCF_013103735.1 Etheostoma cragini
AACAGTTTAAATGTTTATTACCAACAATCAATAAGTGCAAATTCGTTGGAAAATTAAACTTGCAAGATGGGCTTTAAAGCCACAAGGATCACCCTTGAACCTCATCTTATTCATCTGAACCATAATGTTGGCCCCAACGCAGTCTTTTCCCTTGATTTTCCCAGCAATCCCCATGGATTTCTCGAGCTCTTTCAGAGAATTGATTGTTTCCAGAGGATGAAGGTTGCAATTTAGCTTATTCAGGGGCTTGTTCCACAACGCACAGACTGAACGGATGGCAGCATGATTGGCAGCACAGAATGACAGTAGATATTTGCAAGGTTACTAATGGAGTCACAAATATGGATCTGGTGATCCTCAGCATAGCCTCCTGGAAGTTCATTTACAGCAACAACATAACAGTTGAAATGTATGCTGTTCAAGTGGTTTTCCTCCTGTGTGGTTGCATCAAAACCCAGGGTAGAGTGTGTGTTTGCTTAAAGTGCTTCAGCAGTCCGGAGGTCACTTATTGCCCCCAATTCTCTGATCATGGCGTCCAAAGTAGGCCTTTTTGGCACATCACTTACAGGAGAATTATGGCCATTTTCTTTTCTTTTTTTCTTGATCGTCATAAATATGTGTGTACTTTTGATTAAAAAAAAACCAACCCAAATCAGTGCAGGCAACACTGAGTTGCTGCAGCTACGTGTACAAGCTTACAATGAGCTAGAACAGCAGTTGTAGAGGTAAGTTTTAGAGAGCCTTTATTCCTTTTAACAGACATAAAATACAATTAAAATGTCTGCAACATGTACAGGGCCCTTACATGACAACAAGATGCATTTTCAACTAAGACATTGTTTAAATTCACCTACCCTCGTCCCTGTCTCCATCCTGCCGGTAGCTAGTAGCTTGTCGTTGCTAGCTCCTAGCTGCTAGCTCGGATGCTGCTAGCTGCTGCCGGTGAGTGTGTTCAGCCAGGCTTCTGTGATAATTATCCCAACAACAATCCACGTAGCAGTGGTGGTGTGGCTATGTCCTCCAGGAGACAGGTCATGTCACGTCTTGAAGTTTATTCCCCCCTAAAAAAAAAAAAGTTAGCACGGACGGATCTGCACAATGTTTTTCTTCAGTGTGAGACTGCAGCTACCTTTCTCTAACACTATCCCTGTGCAAGCAACGTACATCATTTGCCCCGTTTCCACGTAGGTACATAGTCACTGATTTGGTCATTATCACTACAGTTCTCAATTACCTATTTTTGAGGGGAATAAACTTTAAGTTTTTGTTGCAAAGCCATGACCTGTCCTCTGGAGGACATAGACACACCACCGCCACTCTGTGAATCAGTGTCAGGATAATTATCAAAGAAGCCTGGCTAAACACACTCACCGGACAGCAGCTAGGAGCTAGGAGCTACAAGCTAGCAGCCACCAGCAGGATGGAGACAGGGACCAGGGTAGGTGAATTTAAACAATGTCTGAGTTGAAAACGCATCTTGTTGTCACGCAAGGGCCCTGTTTATGATGCACAGCAATTTTAATTGCTTTTTATGTCTGTTAAGAGGCATAAAGGCTCTCTAAAACTTGCTCAGACAACTTCCGTTCTAGCTTAGTGGAAACTCAATCACGTAGCTGCAGCAACTCCGTGTTGCCTTCACTGATTCAGATTTTTCAATCAAAAGTACACACATGTTTATGACAATTAAGATTAACACCCAAACTTTTTAATCAAATTGTGGATGTTGGCAGTGAGCACCTGATTGGATATTGCGTTACACACCATCAATCCCATTTCATTTGAGAATGACTTTGCGTCTGTTCTTTTAAACTTTTTTTTCACTTTCCAAATCCTGTTTTTTTTCTCCCAAAAGAAGGTTTTGGACCTGATGATCATGAATCTCACTGTTCATTGAATTAATTCTCTTTAACACTAGAACTGCCATGACGGTCATTTTGACCGTTTTGAAATTTACATATGTAATAACTTTGCTGGATAAAAAAATACAATCCTGCTGATTCCTGACTTTTCCTAAAAGGCTCTATATTTTAATTTAAAAACGTTTTTATATACATTACACAAAAGGCAAAGAAAATAAAATCACTCTTACCTATTTCGGCCATACACAGTCATATTGACCGCTCGGATTTTCGCGGTATTGTTTTTAATCTTTCGCGCGGTTGAAGATGCATATTGGTTGCTTAGTTACTATCAGGGTCTCTGCCAAAGAAACGTCATAAGCGGTATTGAGTAACTAGTGTGGGCATTACCGATGGGCCGAAGGTAAAGCCAGAGTCGCTAACGCTAGCTACCACCGTGAATACGGCGTGGATGGACTCCGTTCTGAAGAGCCGCCGGGCGCTCGCTCTGTGGAAGGAGCGGTACACGGAGCTAGATGGCCGGTGGCTGCCTATGTGTTTATACAACTTTTTACATCCTCAAACTGTCTGGAATTGCACACATCCTCTCCAAGGAGTGCACCAGCAGTGAAATTGTCCGGGGGAAGTTCAGGCAGAAACTAGCAGAGGAGCTGAGACACGAGTTTAGCGAGGAGAAAAGAGAGCGTAGCTCGGTCCGAGCATCGCTGCGCACGTCGGCAGACACCAACCCGGAGGCAGTGACAGGTTAGGTTAGGTTATAAATGTTCAAAGAAGATACTTTTAGGTGTTATTTGCATGTTTTAAGTTATGTTGAATTAATTTACATACCATATTTTTCAGATGTGAATGAAATAATTACGTTTTACTATGCCGATATGAATAATTGAAACACCTGGGCAACTCAAGTGTATAATTAAACTCGTTAAATAGTACATTTTGGTGTTATTTCGTTTTTCTAAAGGTATCCTAACACAATACCTGCATTAATATTGCAAATAGGTATTTATCATGACAGATTATAGTATTTTATAATCTGGCGGTCACAATGACCGCTCACGGCAGTTCTAGTAGTTATGGAATCCCGGCACTTCTAGTGTTAAACTCGCAGCCTCTTTGTCCCATGTCAACAGAATTTGATTTGACCTCTTGCCTCCTGTTGGTAAGGGATTTCTTCAGGCGCACATGTCTTCTTTTACTTTTTATTTTTTTTATTTAGCGATGTTTTCAGCCTCATGCGATTTCAACTGATTTTTCAAGTTGGATATTTGCTTTTCTTTTGTTTTATTAAAGGATCCTTACTGCTTGCTTCTTTTTCTGCTATGCTATGAGTGTCTTAATTGCCAGGTACTTGCTTTTCTGTAGGGATGAGCCGAATACTCGGCTGAAACGAGTATCCGGTACGGATAAAGCACTTTTGCCGAGTACAAGTTTCATACGAGTAATGCGAGTCAATATCCGTAATCGGATTCAATGAAAGTCTCCACTGACTGTGTCTCCGTTCTGTGATAGGCTAGTCACAGTGCTAGTCACAGCACCTCTCCCTTACACTATTCTGTGATAGGCTAGTCCCAGCGCCCCTCCCCTACACTATTCTGTGATTGGCCAGTCCCAGCGCCCCTCCCTACACACAGATTCCTTCTGTTGCTGTGTGAAACTCCGCTCACACGCACTCAGAACACGGAGAGGTGAACAGCTCTCCCCCTCAAGTCCGCGGGGCTTTCCCGTTAACATTTAGGGTTTCTTCAGCTTCAGGTTTGTTTTATACTTCAGTTTGACCTAGTACCTAGTCCCCAGGAGACTTCTAGTAACCGTGGGGTTGGTTCAGACATAGTGCTTGGTACAATGCGACTCGGGTTGCATCTCTGCCGTCAAAGTTTTTTTTTTTTTTTTTAACTGCCTGCTGGCTCCAACCAGTTTTTTGAGTGTCTGAAACTTTCTTGCTGTGTTTTATAAAAAAAATAAAAGGCAGTTGCGGTATAAATGAATAATATTACAAATGAAGATACACACAAACACATTCCAACCCACCGCCCCCCTCTCTCTCTCTCTCTCTCTCTCTCTCTCTCTCTCTCTCTCTGTATCTCTTACTCACTCACAGACACACACACTAACAATTGAGTGTGTTTGTCTGTGAGTGTGAAAATAAAAAAGAACCAAAAATAAATAAATGATCACACTGATCATAGAAAAATTTAAAAAAATAAAAAATAAAGTTATATTGTATGAAAACTCTTGTTTTACATTTTACTTTGATAATTGCTAGCACATTGCTGTATTTATTGTTGCAAAACTTGTTATATACTGTAGGCCTATATAGTTTGTTTGTTACCACGACAACACCAATGACACTCAATGCTGATGCTGTCATGTAAATAGTTTTCTAATCAGCAATAAATATAACAATTTTTGATCAACCCATATCAATTGCATGCTTAAAATAACATACCGGTTAAAGCCGCCCCCCCATTTCAAGACAACCCGACCCACTTCCGGGTTAAATATGCCCACTTCCGGTTTAGGCCCCGCCCAGTCCGAGTGCGGATCCGGATACAGATAATTCATGTGGTAAACAGATACAGATACAGATAATGCTGTACTCGCTTATCCCTACTTTTCTGCATCTGCAGATGTTTCTGGCTCATGTTTTTCAGAGACTCCTTATATACATATATATAATATGTGTGTGTGTGTAGCTGCACTTTTTGCCTGCTCTTCAGTCATTTATAGTATGTATAGTATCTTATTATTTATCATGCAGTTGCAGCTCTCCTGGATTCTGCTGTGACATAAAGAAAGAGAATGTCCATTTTCGATCAAATGAGGAGATTGTTATGGTTTGGGGTTTTTGTTGGGGTTATTTTCCCGTTTGGCCTTCCCCGTGTTTTCATCCCGGTTTTCTCCCTAGTCTGGTGTTGTAGATTCTGTCTTGTGTTTCCATGCTTGTGTATGTTCTGTTTCCTGTTTTATTCTTTAGTCAGCTTCCTGTCTGGTCTTGTCTTGTCTAGCTTCGCTTTGTTTGTCTGATTGTCCAGCCCCACCCTAATGTGTTCCACCTGATGTCTCACCTGTTCCTCATTACCTCATTACCTCATGTATTTAACCCCTGTGTTCCCTTTGCCTCTTGTTAGATCCTTGTGTCTTGTGAAGAAGTCTGTTCCTACGTTCCAGCTGTTCTGCCTACATTCTCTGTGAGTTGTTCCCTGCGTTGTTTACCTGTTTTTTGGACCTTTATCTTCCCCTGGACCTGGTTTTGGACTTCTTGCCCTTTGTGTTTTTGGATTTTCCTGTGTTTTGGATTCCCCTGGTTTTTGGACCTTGCCTGTTCCCAGTCTTGTCCTGTACTGTTTAAATAAACCCGTTTGTACCTGCCCTTGCCTGCCTCCTGGTTCTCTGCGTTTGGGTCCTCCACCCTTCCGTAACGTAACAGAGATAGTAGATCACTGAACTTACAGTGGCTTGATATAATAAGTTTACACATCTATGCTAAAGTTGATTAAAAAGAGGAATAAAAAAACATCTTTTGGAAATTAATGCCTAGAGATAGGCCTGGGGAACTTTCCATAAGATCATCTCTCAATGCAAATCAAACCAGCTATTAGGCTAACTGAAATAACACCATGCCAATCTCTAGGTATGGTGAAGGGTATGTGATGATATGTTAGTTTAATTCCAAAAGCCAAGGGAACTTTATCAGGATGCATAGTATCCTGATCCATGAAATAACTGGCCTATGATATAAAAATCTGCCTGCCTTAATGGGAATTTAACATAGGGGTGTGTATACTTATCCGCTGTACTTTGAGGAATACAGTACATTATTCATTCACAAAGAAAATGGGTGTCCTTAAATTTTTGAATTAAGGCATTAAGATCAATTTCCAAAAGATGTTATTTTATTCCTCTTTTTAATCAATTTTAGCATGGGCGTGTAAACTTATTCTTGTCGCAATGCATTCATCTGACAGCTTTAGTTACTAGTGACTTTACAGAATAAGATTGCTGCACACAAAACACACAAGGTTTAAAAAATCTGTTCATTTCTGTAAATGAAAATACCCGACAATATAAATAATAATAATAATAATAAGTTAAAAACGGCCTACAAGTACATCTAAGAAGATTAGACCATTAAACACAACTGTTTGGATCCTTTACACTTTCTAAAATGTTTCAATACTTAGAACTACATTTCCCTGATGATTCTCACACTTTTATTGAAGTAACATTTTCACTGCAGGACTTTTATTGTAATAGAGTATTTTTATAGTACGGTTAATCTGCCATACATTTTAAGACTATTGTTTTATTTCGCCATAATCATTCCGTCCCATTGTCTGCATTCCCAGCAGTTTTTATCATTCCTAAATTTGGATGTTCAGACAAAGCCCTGAGCAAAATGTAAGTATGGCAACCCAACTGGATAACGATATTTGAGTTATTACTATGTCTGATGTTACATTCCAACTTCTTTTGCATCATTGTTACTTTCTTAACCCATGTGTTGTCTTCCCGTCAAAATTGCAAATCAACACTTTTGTTGACGCTTTCTATCAATGATTTTAACTTTTTCGTTTCTGTCCCTTTTTTAAACACTTTTGACTATTTTTCAATGTTTGTGTTTTTTATTTTTTCAACACTACATAACACTAACTTATTAACTTTATTTTGACAGTTAATTGTGGAATTTATGATTAATAAACCTCATTTATAGGAAATTATACCTAATGTTTGAGTTAGAAAAGTAGATAGGAGTTATTTAGACTAAAATGAAAGGAAAGTATGTTGATGGATAATCACAGACTGGGATATGTCAACTTACTGTATACTAAATTCAATTTCAAACCCACTTCACACTCTTTTTCCAAATGCTATACAAGCTGGAGAAAGACACCCCAAAATAATGAAAGTAGAGCTTTGTACTTGCCAAAGAGCAATGTGTGTTATCAACCATGTCTTTTTGGGTAGTTGTTCCCTTGGATCAGAGAGGCTCCAAAATCAGGGTAGCAGCTGTCGCCTTGGTCCCGCTCCATGTTCTGTGATGCCATGTTCTACTGCTACACTGCAGTGCCCTGCTACGTCCTGCTGTGCCTTGTAATGCCGCACAGCGTCCTGCTATGCCATGAACTACTACAAAGAACTGCTACAGACTACTAATTTTTTTTCTATTTTTGTTATTGCCACTCTTCATTCTAACCCCAACCGGTCGTCAGACACCGCCTACCAAGAGCCTGGGTCTGACCGAGGTTTCTGCCTAAAAGGAAGTTTTTCCTCGCCACTGTCGCACTGTTGCTTGCTCTGGAGGAGACTACTAGAACTGTTGGGTCCTTGTAAATTCTGGAGTGTGGTCTATCTGTATAGTGTCTTGAGATAACTCTTGTTATGAATTGATACTATAAATAAAATTGAATTGAATTGAATTGAATTGAATTGAATTGAAAAGAACATTGATGTAGGAAAACGGGTAAATTTGACCCGAGGACAACATGAGGGTTAAAGGACAAAGAAGGCAATGGTTATGTGAGTTGACAGATTATTAATTGCCAACTTTTATTCATTATAATACCTAGAGTACTAATCAAGTCAAGATATGTTTTCTCCATTTTGATGCACACATTGTTTTCCTACCTTGTATTTTCCTGCCATGCTTTCAGTTTGTATGCCTATTTAATTCTTCTTCTTCTTAATTCTAGTTCTATTTTATATTCTTTTAAATATTCTTCCGGCACATGTCTCTCAAACGTAAGTTCAAATATGAGCTGGTGACACCGGTAGATGATGATGAAGAGGAGAGAAGAATGAAACTTAAATTTGGTCATCACAAAAAGCCTTTGCAACAGGAAGAAAACACAAGCCAGGACATCAAAAGTCGTGAGCATCGTCTTTAGTTTGCTATATATCTGTGTGTGCATGTCTTACAAACAAGCAGCCCACAGGCCCAATGGTGTATATAATAGGCTTTAAGTAGCTATGATTTAGCGCTATATAAAATGTAATAACTTATTATTATTAAGGGCTCATTTTTCATAAATGTGTACAAAAACAACCATCAAACAAGCAAAGGTTTGTCATCCCTCTGTGTCATAGGAGGTGGATGTTATTGGGGAGGACGGTACCTTAGAAGCGAGCCATGTGAAAATCCTGCAGGACCAGTACCGGGAGACAGCCAGATGCCTGAATGGTGGAGAAATGGATGATGAGGACATTCGCTTGGAGAAGGCGAGAGATTGCCAACAGGATGAATGTTGAAGAAGCCATTAACAAATGTCCATTCCTTAAGAATCCATGCTGGGTTTGTCTACATTTTTTGTTTTATTTTTATTTTAATTGTGTTGGAGTTTATACTGTATTCAATCACTAAAGGCTCTCTTTGAAATTTAATTTTAAAATCCAATGATAATGTTGTGACATGTTTCCTATTTGTTGTTTGTGCTGGGTTGCAGTTATTTCAGGAAATGGGCCGGCTTCATGATGAAATGAATACCTGCCGAATACTTGAAAATGGCTTTAAGACCCTTGTACCCACAGTGCTTAGATTGACTCAAAGGAAATCTCCTCTTGCAGATCTGGGTTTGGAAGAGAGAGAGGCTGAGAGGAGAAAAGAGAGGAAAAAAAACATCCATGCTTTGGGAAACGGTTTCTGAATGTCCTCTGCCTTCAGTCTGTAGGTGAGCTGTTCAAAATCTGCACGGCTTTCTACGTCACTAGCCAAGACAAGGTGGCTAACTGTAGCACATGTTAGGTGGTTCTCAATGGCAAACTGCTACAACACACACTAGTTGACAGTAATCTCCAAAAGAACTACTTCCATGTCCCTGTACTGCAGGTATTCCACAAGTGTGCCCTTATTTAGAAGAAGTCTCCCAGCTAATCCTGACCAAGGTTGGAGAAAGAGTTATCTAACTGATGGGATCTTACCTAGTTACTGAGCATGTGCAACTCCCAACAAAGTTATTATAGAAGTGAGATGTCTCACTCTGTAGCTAAAACAGAGACCTAAACACACAGGGTGAAAACAGGATCTGCAGCAATGTGCAGTAGACCAAAAATATGGTGTTTTTTGAAAATGAAACCATGTAAAGCTATTCTGGTACAACCTCAAAATACAATTATGAACCTGAAAATGAGCATAATATGGGCACTTTAAAACAAACTATGATGTATTTTTTTAATGTCATCTTGAAAAAAATGGCTTTAATGAATCTCGTCCTGAACTTTATGAAGTTCTGCAGTGCTCTGACTTTTTTCAGAGGCATCAAAACTTGTTTGTTGTTTGAAAAGCTACTGCAAATCCAACCTTGAAATGACTGAACCTGTAGACTACGCACAGAGAGACCCAAGTGGTTTTAAAGTTGGAAGCTACTCTTACGTACCCATTTGTGATGTACTTTAGAAATACTGCTTTCGTGAAGATGTTTGGGATTCAATGCAGAGAGAGCAAAACTGTGAAAGAGAGTACATGTTCTAGCTGATTATAGAGATGGATTTTATTTCAGGAACCACAAGGTCTTTCAGATAATCCAGTTGCTCTAAGGATACACCTTTTTGAGCTGTGTAATCCGCTGGGTTCTAAATCCAACAAGCACAAACTTTGTGCGTTATACCACACTGTTGGAAAAGTAGGTTCAAGGTACTGCTGACAGCTAAGACATATCCATCTAGCTTTGCTTGTCGGTTCACGTCAAAAAGTTTGGTTTAGATGTAATTTTGAAATCATTACTGGATGACCTTAAAGTGCCCATATTATTAAAAAACAAACACTTTTTCTGGGATTTGGGATCCTCGTTTCAAACTAAGCTTTCCAAAATCCAGGAAGGGAGAGTGCAGAGCCAGCTTATTACTTTTCTGAAAAACATTTACATCATAAATGACACAAAGTACTGCAACCGAACTTTCAAGACAAACTTAAATAAACTAATCAGTATGCTTTTTGGGTTTTACCTTTCCATTATTGTATTACACATTTTTTTAGGTTTAAAGTGAAGAGGCCAAAAGGATTTACTATATCCAACAGAAAACACTATTCACAAACTCCAAACAGCTCTATTGTAGTTGAGCCTTTACTTCGGAGACAAACGCTTGTCACGTTGTAACACACGTTATGCCTGAGATGTCTCACTCTGTAACTAAAACAGAGACCTAAAGATCTGCAGCGATGTATAAAAACAAACAAACAACAAATATATGGCTTTTTCCTAAAATAAAACTACACACCTATTGTGGTACAACCTCTAAATACAATTATGAACCTGAAAATGCACATTATGAGCACGTTAAATACCTAAGAAAATACAAAATTCAAAGTGCAACATGTCAATATACGAACAATTGTGGAGAAAGTACTAGTGTCCAGTAAAGGATACTAGTGAGTGATTCATTTGTTTTGTGTGTGTGTGTGTATGTGTGTGTGTGTGGCACAGGGTATGTTGATGATTTGATGGACAGGATCATGGGGAAAGTCTTCTTTTTACCGATCATCATATGGAGACGAGATTCAGAAGATCACAAGACGCCGGACCAAGGAAGCCCCAGCACCAGCTCCCAAAACTCCTATAGGCTACAAACCTGTAAAGACTGAGAAGAAAAACATGGTAGCCAACGAGTTAATAATTATGTTATATTATAATGTCTGTGTTCACAATTCTCTAATTTGGATTCAGTGAATCCGTCACTGTATTTAAATGTACAATGACAGTAGTGAATCTGTAAAATGTTTCCTTTGAATTTGTGGAATATAGAGCATTTGCTAAGAAAAAATTTTCCTACGTTCAAGAAAAAATATGATCTGAAATAGTGGCATTGGCTAAGCTTGGTACATTATTAGATTAGATAATACTTTATTCATCACACAGTGGGGAATTTGCCTTATTACAGCAACAGCAGTTTCCTACAGTAAAAAGCAGAAAAACAACAACAAGTAAACACGCAAACAACAGACAATGAGCAGAAGGTATTGAATGAATGTAAAGTGGCATCAAATAAAAGGTATTGTAAAGTGCGGTTGCCATGGTACAAAAAAATATTGCAGTGTAAGTAAATGTGCTGTATTTATATAGCGCCTTTCCAGTCTTAACAACTGCTCAAACAGCATACACCTATTTTAACTTGTGGGAAAGCCTTCCTAATATCGGCACTTTAAACTCCAACATCAGCTCACGCAAAGAAGACAGATCCGCAACCTTACACACTGCACACCACCTGTCAAAAAAGATCCCTTTCTCTTACTTAAAGTCAACATACGACTGGCTCTGTGCTTTCCTAAGACTGCAGAAACACTGTCTGTAGGCCTCAGGCACCTGCTCATACGCTTGCAAAATTGCACTCTTAACTTTATCATAAGCAAGCCCGTCCTCCACAGACAAAAAGGAGCAGGCCTTTTTGACAAAATGCAAAACAATAAATTAGTGTCTGCAGGGAAGGCTGATTAGGCCCAGCTGGACACTATCCCCAAACACACTAGCAAAGCCACAGGGGCAGCCTTATACAGGCTATATAAAAATACCAAACAGAAAGACTTACTGCAACAGACAGTCCCTATTTTGCCTAGGAGGGGGGAGGACGCAAACACTTTAAAACAATAAACCCAGGAGAGAAAATGAATGGCAAATAAAGTAATTTATTGAACAGCTTAACACAAAGCAACTAAAAACAATCTCCAAAAAGGAAGACAAATACAGACTCTTTTTCACTGGCTCAATTCAGGTCTTACAATAGCTCCCAGCACTTCTCTGCTCACACTCTGCTGGCTTCCATTGACGCTTTACCTGCCTCAGCAGCAGACTTGCAGAGAATCACACACCAGCAGACAACACACAAAACACAACACGGCATATAACAGATGCACACAGATGGAAAGAGAGATGAGAGAGGATCTCAGTGTGTCAAAGGAAGTCCCCCGGCAGTCTAAAACTATTACAGCATAATTAAGAGCTGGTGCAAGGCAAACCTGAGCCAGTCCTATAAGGGTTGGTAGATGAATCTGACGACTATGAAGAGAAGCAGAGAAGAGAAGGGGTGCCGTGTCTGTAGCTATACACCCTCCCCCGTCGGTCTAGAAAATGCTGCAACTCCTCAATCTCTAACTATAAGCTTTATCAAATAGGAGATTTTTAAGTTTACTCTTAAATGTGGAGACTGTGTCTGCCTCCCAAACCCAGACCGGAAGCTGGTTCCAGAGGGGAGGAACCTGACTGCTCCCATTCTAATTTTAGAGACTCAAGGAACCACAAGTAGCTCTGCATTCTGGGAGAGCAGTGCTCTAGTGGGACAATTAGGCACTAAGAGCCCTTCAATTCTGGATCAGCTGGAGAATCTTAAGGGACTTATTTGATAGTGAGGAATTACAGTAGTCCATCCTAAGAGTACCAAATGCATGGACTAGTTTTTCAGCATTGTTTTGAGACAGGATGTTCATAATTTTAGCCACCCTCCTATTACACAGCACCACCCTCACCTCCCTAAAACACCCTCTCCTACCTCCATCATCCTCCAGCACCACCCTCCCCTGCCTGCACCATCCTCTCCTCCCTCCAGCT
>NC_048412.1:6205418-6207206 GCF_013103735.1 Etheostoma cragini
CCCCCCCCCCCGCAACACCCTCCCCTCCCTGCATTCCACCACACCAGGCAACGCTCAGCCAGTCACCCTCCAACCCAGTCAGCCAGCTGTAGCCACCTTCTGGCCCCTAGTAAAAAAAGTCAGGATAGATACCCCCTGGCCAATGGAGAAGAGGTTTCTCCAAGCCACTTAAACAGCTTTTATGATGCAGGAGAAGACTAGGGTTTAGTTAAGGTTTATTTAAAGTTTTTAGGTTGAGGTTAAGTTTTAATGTGTTCAATATTTTTCATGTATTTAAAATACCCATTTTGTGTTAAGTTAAATTGTAAAGTTTCTTAAACATTAAATCTGTTTTACAGCTCAATACCACTGTATGATTTATTTTTTCTAATTCACTATTTCTATCAATTAAATATGCTTGGTTTCCCTGGGAGAGATAAATTACCAATATATTCAAAGTTCATCAATCTAAATATATTGAATGAACCTTGGATATATTGAATTAACCTTGGTTGTATTGAATGAAACTTGAATACATAGAATGAAAGTGGGAATATATTGAATGAAATATGAATATATATGAATGAAACCTTGAGAGTCCGTAATGCCTGTGTCATCAAAGGAGTACCCTTCTAATTTCCCTGGCATTACAAAATGGCATCGGCTGAAATAGTCCAATACTTTACTGAACTGGAATATTTTTTGCAACAGCTGGTCATACACCAAACAGTTTGGAAATTATATTGTGTCACCTTGAGGATCGTATTTCCATTATGCATCATTCTTGAAGGATTTTAGGAGTGTCTTGGGGAGATGTTGGCAGAAGTAACATTTAGCACGGTATGATCAAATCTGCATCTCAGGGAGGAAGACCAAGGTAAGAGATAAAAATGGAAAACACTGTAATGACGCGGAAGTTGGCTTCCAATTCACAGCGACCGATTTGGCAATTGAGGAAAACATAGGCTAACTAATATTGCTGAGCCACTGATCATCTTTTTTTTTTTCACTAGACATTTAAGTTGTCTGAAACACTTTTATAGATTTGTAAATGCTTTGTTATGATAATGCAATAAAGGGAGATTTGACTATTTTTTCACATGTCGACCACATTGAACCATGTCAGATCTTAAACCATTATTCCATATCAAATCAGGACTACAATTTCCCAGAGAGGAAATAGATTTTTAACACATTTTCAGATCTGTTAGAATGTATTTAGAAATAAACTTTCAATTGAATTTCCCTGTAACTGCCGAATCGGAAACTTTGAATTGGAAGCCAACTTCAGCATTGAACAAATGTATGGGGATGGAGGTTGCACTAGGCCTGGCCAATATACTTTAGATTATATTTTCTTTTTTAGTACATGTTACAATCAAGAAATTTCTAAGATTATTAATACAAGGTGTTATGCAGTGGGTAGTAAATATATTTAGAACTGTAACAAAGTAGCCTACAAATTGGAGTTACTCAACTTCACTACAATATTTAAATTTCCGGCTACTTTATACCTCTATTCCACAACGTTAAAAGTATGTTACAAACTTTTAGTACTCATGTAAATGTACTTGATTTTTTTTTTTCCTCTTTTAAGGTTCAGCTTCTTACAAGCTGGATATAGCTGGATGGCCATATCTCAAATGCTGTCTGTTAACATTTAAACACTGTACAACCACAGGACCAGCGTTGGGGAAGTTACTTTTAACCTGTTTTCCTATATCAATGTCCTTACTAGGGATGAGCGAGTACAGCATTATCTGTATCTGTATCTGTTTACCACATGAATTATCTGTATCCGGATCCGTA
>NC_048412.1:6207306-6213058 GCF_013103735.1 Etheostoma cragini
GGGGCGGGGGGCAGCTGACAGTGAAAAAAAAAAACGGGAGTTGCATTTAAACCAAGCAGCAAGTCTGAAACCACATCATCATATTCATAGTTCATGAATACAGCTTTGGGAAACTGTTGAGAACTTCTAACACTGAGCCTGATCTCATGTACTCATGTAGTATTTCTGAGACTGCCCTAAAGGACACTGCATCTTCCTCCTCCTCATCAAAAGAAAAAAGGTCCTTATCATTGACACTGCTGTGTGCGGTTTTTATTCTCAGCCAGCTCTGCATCATGGGGTAGAGTGCGACACTCTATGATGAGCAGCGCTCCGCTCCCCCTATCCATCGAAATTTAAATTTCAGCAATGTCAAGGCAACCAATAAAGGTTCCCTGCTCTCCAACACCCATGCAAATCGCGTCTTGATAGTCTAGGACAAAATACTATAGAATACATCACCGTAGTTTTCAGACACACTGCTATCAAGGTAGACATGATGCATTCATCCAAAATTTTGAATATTTTTGAAGAAATGCCAAATAATGGATAGGCTTAAACTGTAAATGCCTGGGTTACTACACCCGGTAGGTCTGCTGTCATCCTCAACAGTCCATTTTGGAGTGTCACCGTCCTGGAAATCAGGGTCTCCATCAAGGTCTCCAAGGTTGGCAGAAGACTACCATAGTAACAGTTTCCTTCACCTTGCAAGATATCCAGTGCTACTGTCAGTGGTTTCAAAACAGTGCAGTATTTCTTTAAGAATTGATGTTCACGCTCTGTCGAGCTCTGATGTCCAGTCTAGTACACAGCGTATTCAAATCTTGGGCAGGGATGTCAGTGACAAGACATAAAGGTAGGAATTCCACCTTGTTGATGTAGGCATGATCATTTTTCCCCCATAGATTTCAATCTTCGAGGCCAAACAGCAGCACACTTTGCTGTTGGACCCCTGTAACACACATTCTGAGTCCCTGTTGGATGATAGCCATTTGTCAATGTCGTTGCACGAGATCAAATTGAGTGTGTGCACCTAAAATGCGGGGAAAGAGAAAACTGTCCTTCAGTGTGCCCGATCAACTTTTCCACAACTGTGAAAACTTGCTCTTCATCCTCCTCCTCGTCAGGCTCAGGGGGTGCATACATCTTAAAAGCTTTAACAACATTCGACCTGTGGTCTGTAACGTGGCGGTGACCTTATGTGAAGCGCCCAACGCTGAGTGAATCTCTTCCATTTCAAGTCCTGTAACCTCACATGTATGCGTGCCCTTTATCCTTTTGCATGCGATGGAAGCCTTCAAAGCCAAAGTGCTTTTATTAGTCTCCCTAAGAAGAAATTTGTGTTGGACATTAATTAACTTACTTTGTTGCAAGGGTTACTGCAAGGGTTACACACACAAGAACCTTCTTACAATTGAAGTTGTGTGGATTGATCCAGTGCTCAGTGATTTCCAAAAAGCTTCTGTTATGGCTACTCCATACATCCACAGTAGTTCACATGAACAGTACTGCACACTCTCAAAAGTTTTCTATAATTCATTCTCCATTTTTTGGTCAAATTCATTCTGATAGCCCGTGAAAGTTTTACGATCTGACCATGGGCGTTTGTCTCCTTTTATCAGTATATTGCTAAGTATCTAGCTGAAAGTGGTAGATTCAACAGTACTGATGGGCAACATTTCTTTGAAGATGAAAGAAGCAACAATTTAGTCCAACTGTTGTTGAGTTACCTGCTGGTGGTGAAAGTGAAGTTTTAGCTGCTTATTTGGGCTTGGACTTGACATATTTCCCCAGAGAGCTTTCACTACAAGCTTAATGTTTGCATGCTTTGCATTCAAAGGCTTGACTTTACAGAGGTTTCTTGCTGGGACACGGTGTACACCTTACACTCGCATTCCTCCCCTTAGTGTTAACGGGTTCGAAGTGGTGGGAATACCTTCAACCCTAAAAAGCTAGCATTGGCGGCCACTGTTTTTGTAATGCTTTACACTGCACAGGACACAACTTGGTTTAGTGGACTATGGGAGTCTTTCCAACATTTTAAATGATGCTCTTGACTGTCTTATTACTCAGTTTCTTAGAAAAAACCCTGGCTCAGGAGAGACCATCACTGGTAGTTTAAGAGAGAGAGGGATAAGAGTTCAAAGATGGCGAGTGTGAGAGCAATAGGGAATAGTAGATTTAGTGGGAAGAGAAAGAAGGGCAATACAAAGATGTTCTCTGTCCTAAATCAAGTGGGGTATGTGTTGTTCTGTAAATGAGTTTAACATTAGTCTTTGCTCCGTAGATTGTGAATGAAGCAAGTCAGAAAGATTGATGTACTGATTTAAGATGACCAAATAAATAGCAAGCCATTTAAAATATATATACAAAACATAGGACAGCAAGACAAAGAACCTAAATTTTGATGAGCAAGCGAGGGTTTCAAAATAACATTTCTTCTTATTCCAGGCACACTGACACAAACCACAAGTTGAATCTATTGCAAGCAACAGTGCGACAGTGGCGAGGAAAAACTTCCTTTTAGGCAGAAACCTCGGTCAGACCCAGGCTCTTGGTAGGCGGTGTCTGACGGGCCGGTTGGGGTTGGAATGAAGAGTGGCAATAACAAAAATAGACAAAAATTAGTAGTCTGTAGCAGTTCTTTGTAGTAGTTTGCGGCATAGCAGGACGCTGTGCGTATATCACCATATAAATACATGCTGTGCGTATTGTGCATCATTTTACAAAATGTCTAATAACCTTATTGACGATGAACCCTGTGTTTTCATTACTTAAGATAGTTTGTATGCAGTTTTGTTAACTATCTAATAGAAAATTATTACATTTAAAGTCTGCAAATATCACATCACAATAGATTCTAAAAAGACAGTTAGCCAGTGCACACAGACCACAACCTAGAGTTAATATTCTGCCATAGAAATGGGGCTAGATTACACTTATAAAACAATTAACCATCATCCTGTCCTTGCTTACAAAATGAACTAGTGGGTTGTTGGAGCAACTTGTTCTTTTACGAGTCATAGCTATGTACAGTTGTTTTTGACACATCTTGCTACCTCAAATTGGATTTGAAAGATTGCCATGTATGATCTATTTTAAACCCTTAGCATGACCTTAACCATAACCAAATTGTGTTTGTAAATTAAAGGAAAATCAACTTAAAGGTGACGTGGGTATGGCAAAATTCATGTTAGATGAAATAAGTGTATACTCCATGGACTGCTGTTTGAATATTTATGTCCTTTCACATTTGAGAGACAAGAGTTGCTTGCCTTGTGAATGACAAACTTGCTCCTATTAGGGATATTGGGACAAATGGGTGGAATCCTTGCCATACATGTAGCCTCATTTCAGGATCCGTACACCCCGGCAACAGCCCCCATGTAAGCATCCATGGATACACCAAGTCAGATTCCATTTCTGCTTTCATTCAATATATTCACACTTTCAATAAAAATTCAGAGTTTCCTTCAATATATCTAAGGTTTATTCAATATATTGAGACTTTCATTCATTATATTCAGATTTTCATTCAATACATTCAAGGTTCAGCAGTGAGAATTGCAAAAAGAAAATCTCTTTTGCAAAATGTGGGATGTTACATTAGACAATAGTTCTGAATGTGTTTTTATATTCTTCCAAATTAAGATTGTGTACACACCACTATCATTAATGGCATTTTTCCACTGCTGGTAACAGCTCGACTCGCCTCGCCTCGCCTTGTCTCTACTCAACTCGACGCATTCTGCGTCCGTTTTCCATTGCAGATCGAGTAACGCCTCAGCGTGGCTGGTCACCATAGCTACGCGTAATGATGTAATTTTCAACGCAACTCACAACAGCACGTCGGCTACTTGCCACAGCCAGAAGAAATGTTTTGTTTCAAAAGAAGCTGAAGGAAGCAACAAAAATCATCGCTATAAAAAACAGGAGTTTGGGAATTGCGACGGAGTTCAGACGTCGACATGACTTTTGTTCGCCAATACAAAAGGGTAAGTTAAGTTTCCTGGTAACGTTAGCTAACATTTACATGTGTTAGGGGCCCTGGTCAGTATTTACTGTACGCCATATAAAGTACATGAACTTTAGCAACAATGATTACACACCAAACCATTTATGCTGTGTACTGTTTGTGTTTCAGAGCATTCACGCTTTGCAAAATCGCCGCCTCAGACCATCTGGTGGGCGATGTCCGACTGGTGAGATCTCTGATTCTGACCAGCTGTGCTTCGTATAATCTTTATGAGAGACATGTAGAGACTTATGACAACGACTGGGATGCATCTGGGCCAGCAGAGCCGGTGGGGACACTGTCACAGGGTGCAGAGGAAGAAGACTGGGGTGTACGGGAGTTTGATGCGCTTCTTGAAAAGCTAAATAAAAACTTTTCTTTGATACATTATCTTGTTTTTATAAAAGCAACAGTGTGCAATTTTGGAAACGACATGGAAAAGCCCCTTATAGCCCTCAATATTGAACAGTTGAAAAGTGAGAATAGTGCAGAGAGTAGGTAATCTGTTGGTGTCTGGCTAGATATTTTTTTTAAATGTCGCGTTTGTTCTGGACACAAACTCACCGCTCTTGTCTGCCAAAAACGCAGTGATCCGACCAACCAGTAGTCTGCAGGTTTCCACGTCATCTTTTGGTATTGCCTCAGCTCGCTTGGAAACTCGACTGAGGTAGTACTAAAAAAAGTACCTGGAAGCAGGTCCCTGGGACGTTCTTTCATAGTGGAAAACCAATAAAGGCGAGTATAGTCTACGCGAGTCGGGTAAGATACAACGCAGTGGAAAACCGCCATTAGTATTTATATTTTCATTATAGAATATTTTAGTGTGTATACTCTATTCCTTGCCTTAATTTTGCAAGCCATCCAAAATTAACCCACAAATAAAGGGGGAGCAGACAGGGTTGGGCTTTGCTCTTTGTTCTAGTGCAGATGAAACATTGAACTCACTCTTGAAAGAACCTTTTGGTTCTCTACATATCCTCCCTGGTTACGTTATTTGAGCCCATCCTGCCAACATCTGAAAGAACAGCAGCAGCATCCTCTGGTTCTTGACGATGTGGTCCTGCCTTTGTACCCCTCAGGAAGTTGTGACACAGGTGGCTCTCACACACAGCTCTGCACTCTCATGACTGACTCCGATTACACGCCAGCACATGCACCACTGCAAGGAGAGGAAGCCAAAACAACCAACCTGGCACGGCTGTGGCGTAAATTAAAAGTCTTCTGCTCTCTTGTGATGTGGGAGCCGGCGAATAACCTTGTCAGGTTCCTGAGGAGGGGAATAGACTCATCGCCCACAGCATCTTCTGGGAGTTCCAGGGTGCCATCACAGGGGCCCTCTCCAAAAGCAGATTTGTGAAGAGACCCACGGTTGCTGGTTTCCCAATATCCTCCAACATCAAAAACCCAGTAATCTACACCTGCCAAGAGGACAATGGAAAAAGTCCCCTTTGTAGTTGCAGAACAGCGAGCCAGAGTTGGATGGGGTCCAGATGATAACACATTTGCCATGTATGGAGTTGGGGAAGTTCCAATTCAGTTCAATTTATGTAGCGCCAAACAGTTATCTCGCAGCGCTTTTCATAAAAGAGCATGTATAGACTAGGGGTGATCTGAGTACCCGGCTGAAACGAGTATCTGGTACGGATAGAGCACTTTTGCCAAGTACAAGTATACGAGTAATATGAGTCAATATCCATGCTCGGATTGAATACAACTCCTCAACTTGCCACGCAGCGTTCTGTGATAATCAAAGCGCCC
>NC_048412.1:6213158-6222106 GCF_013103735.1 Etheostoma cragini
GTACGGATACGGATACAGATAATTCATGTGGTAAACAGATACAGATACAGATAATGCTGTACTCGCTCATCCCTAGTATAGACCGTACTCTGTGATGTTATTTACAGAAACCCAACAATTCCCACCAAGAGCAAGCACTAGCAGAGGCAAGGAAAAACTTTCTTTTAACGCAGCTGGTGGATACCCTCCGCTATGGCCCTCCAACTGTCCAGGCTCAAAGCAGGCATCACCTATTTCACCATCAACCAAGGGGACATAAGAGACGTAACCCATTAGGACAGGGCAGACAATCACACAAGGTAAGAAGTAAAGCAAGACATTACAGAGAACAACAACTGGTACAAAGAAAAACTGTATACTAAAGCAGAAAACACACACACGGTGGAACAGAATCACATGAAATAGTAAACAATAAGGAAACGGGGATTTAATTAATACAAATTAAACAGGAAGTACTACAACTGAAAACCACAGCCATGACACTTAATAGGAATTGGTGATTTATAAAGATTTAATTATAATTTATAATTTGGCAGACACATGCATTTAGTCTTCCAGTGTTGCTGTTGGTGAATTAAATAATTTACTGACCATATGCTTTGCACTGAAATGTTGGGATTCAATATTATAATAACCATGGCTCCAAAAGTATCCAACCAAGATGAGAAATATGCACATATTGCCAGCTGAAAAAAAAAAAAAATGCAATGGACACCCAAAGATGTATGCCATACAATGTACAGATCTGTAAAAATAAAACGTTCATGGCAAAAACATTATCATAATATTGGATTTTTTCCCATTATGGCTGAGGTAAGATAGCTCTTTATGTTTTTTTAAAAGCCACTGCAACCACTGTTGGAACCTTATTATATTTAGAGAGAAAGCATCTAATGGCCATGTGGAGATGGCCAGTGTATGCTACCCTCCTGAATAAAGCTGCAAACAAAACCTGACCCGCTGACACCACCAGCTCAAGGAATAACAAGGAAATAGTGAACAGTAAGCCAAATGAAGGTATAAGCAAGAGACAATCATAAGGAGAGTTGGTGCGTGCAGGCTGAGTGGGCCTAATGATGAAGGATGCACTGGGAGAAAGACTCTGGATGATTGCTTGGTACTACCAACAA
The DNA here is from genome assembly GCF_013103735.1 of Etheostoma cragini. Taxonomy (NCBI): domain Eukaryota; kingdom Metazoa; phylum Chordata; class Actinopteri; order Perciformes; family Percidae; genus Etheostoma; species Etheostoma cragini. Next base: position 6,214,289 of record NC_048412.1, read on the forward strand.
GCCTCTTCACAATGAGCTGGGAAATCAGGTTTATTGCCAAGTAGGTAAGTCAAGAATTATACATATGAAATAGAAAAAAATTACAATAAAAAAACATCTATTTACAAAAGTAAAAAATATAACCGTTAACTGAATCATAATAGCTGTATAGTTTCTAAATGAAGAGCATGCAATTTGCAAAATATGGACCAGGAAATGCAGAACTATAAATGAGATTATAAATAAATATGTGCAATGGACAGAGATACTATTCCAAAAGATTTGTAATAAAAGTAGAGTCTGCGATGCTAATTAAATACTTTCTTTTCAAATTCAGCAACTATCCCCTTGCACTCAACTAGCTGTTCTGTGTCCACTGAAATGAAATGTGTCCATACACGTTTTATTTCCAGGGCTTTTATAGCCTCGGCTCTGTAAATTAGACGTAATAACTTGCTCGTAATTGTGCAAAGGACACGACTGAAAGTGGGGACGCGCTTTGCTTCAGGGGGAAAGGAGAGATAGAATCTGATCTGGCTGCTCTTTTACTGTAGGAGAGGGCTTCTGAGGTGGGCAGTTGGGATGTGGCCCCGGCCCCTGCGGAGGTGGGGGAATGGAGTCACAAGGATGACTGTGAGAGTCACAGTGTGAGAACATTGGCCCGCCATTAGCATTCCATTGACTACCATTCATTTTGGCAACACCTTGACAGTGAAAACTATACATCTGAAGCTTTAAAGACTCTATTTGTCCATTCTTTATTTCTGAAGACACACAAGAACGTATACAAGACTCCATTACTGTGTAGCTCATGTAATGGCTCCGTAGCAGACGTCTTTGTAAGAATAAGCTCAGGGCTGCCAACTCTCACGCATTGGCCGTGAGACACACGCATTTGAATGGTTTCACACGCGCACACGCCACACCCCTGATTTCTCACGCTGAAGTATCAACCCGGTCGGTCAAATTTCTGAAAGATGAGTTTATCTATAGATCTAGCTGTTGAGCCACTTATGATCGACTAGTTGTGCTTTCAGAGACTGTGAGGGGTTCAAGAGTGCTTCCTGTCTGTGGAATTTTTGAAATGCCGCAAACTGAGAACATTTTTTAACGAGCCATCCCAGGTGCATATCCCTAGCTTCAGGTATGTGCTCTGCTTATCACAGGCCGTCCGTCGCTTCGTGACCACTCTCTCTGTAAAGATAGAGTTGAGCAACACGGCTGGTAAGCGTAGCAACTTCAGTTCATTTTAGTAGACTCGCTCTGCTGTGGGCAGTGACGCATGGCTTCCAGGCGTAGTCCTCCGATGAAGAGCAGCATACAGCCACCTCTAAACTCTGTCAGAGACCAGGGACCTGAATGGGCCTCTGTGTCTGTGCGACAGTCTGAATGAGATCCACCATATCAACAGAGAAATAACATGCACAGCAGATTAAATTACAACTCTCCAAATCTCTGACTACAGAGATGGGAGGAGTTATATTTTGAATGTGCACAAAGTTGTAAACATGAGCAGAATTCTGATGAAACAAATCTGACCTATACTATACTATATATACTACTTTATACTTTATGTACTATACTATACTATACTATATATACAATACTTCAACGTTGGGCCGCTACTGTGCTTCCCTGACCTCGGTGCATCTCTAAATGTAACTGTACATAATTCATTCAATGTTTCATAAAATGAACAATCGTCTTTATTTCCCAAAACAGTAAATACAGTAAGTCCGGCACAGAGGATGAGGGCCAAACATTACTGAGCCTTAGCACAACGGTTAAAGAATTAGAAATTATGTAAATCAGTGTTTGTCATTCTTTAGAATTTCAGTGGTCTTAGTTGATCCCTCAACATTAATTTAATTCTTTAACTGGACCTGTTCACCACTGACCCAAATCTTCTCAGATGTTGCTGACATAAGCTACTGTCTCCTCATGTGGCTCATTGTGTTAAGCACATTGTCTGGGTCAGTTCTTATATCATAAGAAGGTAATACAATGTGTAATCAAGTGATGACTGATTAACATTAATGTAAATGCTTAATGCCCTAATACCTGTTGATACTACAACAATCCAAAGGCTCTTAACCCCACAGTCTTGCACATATCATGTAAGACTTGATTTCTCCATTTTATGTGCACAAAAATCTCCAGAAGGTGCATTTTAATGGTTACTTTCTAAAAAAGTTCCTGGTGGGGCAAACCACCAGACCCCCTAGGGAGATTCTCCCATACCCCAACACATAACAAATCCCAATTTAAACTCTGAAGGGTAATAATGCTGAAAGAACCAAAGAAATGGCTTTTTGCGCGGCAAAACATGGGTTGGCTCCCTGCCCCCAAATCGCACTCCAAGGTTTTTGGAAAAGTTGGCAGCTCTGTAAGCTTGTGTCGTAACCACGCGACCTACCGTTGCATAGTCGACTAAGCACCCTATTGTTAGGAGAAGCTTGCAGACAGTTTGGACTTACATCAGCTGTTTAGGTTTAATTTCTACTGTTTACTAGCATTTTAGTTAGCAATTATTAGCCTGTTTCTATGTTGTCTCCTAACGTATACCTACGCTCGCTGTCTCTGCTGATTGAGAATGATTAAGATTTCTCTTGCACAGCTACCAGAAGACTTACAACTCTCACACACGTTGCTCTTGTCACATCTAGGTTGGAGGCTGCGCAGTAACACTCAGCCATCACCTGAAAACTACTTTTAATAGACTTCACTGGTCTCCGTCCAGAGCAAAGGGGTCTGTTGGTCCATTTCTTCAACTGTCTAAGGTTTTTTTCTGCATTTTTGCTACCCCCCAAAGAGGTTTTAACCAGTCAAAAAAGTAAAATCACCAACACCAAAATTATAAGAATTGAGAGAAAAAAATGCTAATTCTAGGATTCTAATCCTCTACGACTGTTTGTGTGTGCTGACCTGAGTTGTACCGTTCAGAGTCTGGCTGTGTGGTGATTTTAACAATTGAATTTTAATATTATTTTTTAAGCAGTTTTGTTGATTGGAGTTTCATTGATCTTGCTTTGCTAGAGCTTCCTCCACAGCACTTTAGAGGAGGATCTGGCTAGTCCACACAGCACTCTGGAATGGGAGAAAAACATACTCTTGTTTATTGGCATTTCTTTAAACCAATCACAATCGTCATCAGTGGTGCCAGATTTCGCAGGGAGCCTCTGCAAAATTAGCCTGGTCCTAACAGACTCGTCCATATCATTTTTACTGTCTGGCCACTCTCAATTGACAAGTGGTAACTTCCTTAAGGCGGGTACTCTGTTGAAGTTTAAAACTTTTGGATCTGCCCAAACCAATCAGTAATAGTTGGTTGTGATGTCGTCTCAGCATCGCTAGCGCTCGTCTTTAGCCAAGATTTGACCGGAGAAAACGCGTAAATATACCAAAAACCCAGACGTAGTATTGAAGGAAAATGAAAATTGTGCGACAGTACGTGGTAGAGTGGAGCCAGGCTACTATTAATTAGCCCCAGGGAGGAATGTGAACGTTCAAAAGTAGTTTTAGTCGTGCAACAGAAAACTCTGATTGGACAGATAGTGTAGCTGGCTGTCTGGATTCACCCCGCAGAGATCTGAGGAGCCGTTTACTAGGGGTGATCCGAGTATCCGGCTGAAACGAGTATCCGGTACGGATAAAGCACTTTTGCCGAGTACAAGTATTTTACGAGTAATATGAGTCAATATCCGTACTCGGATTGAATACAACTCCTCAACTGGCCGCGCAGCGTTCTGTGATACAGCGCCCCCCGCCTACAAACACGATTGGATCAATCTCACACACACACACACACACACACAACATGGAGAAATGCGCTCCCTCTCTCTCTCTCTCTCTCTCCCGCTCCCGCTCCGTCAGGCAGGCAGTCAATCGGGTCTGCGGATCTGTTCCGTTAACGTTTAGGGTTTCTTCAGCTTCAGGTTGGTTTTTAACTTTGGTTTACATAGTTACATAGTAACCAGTAGATTTCTGGTGAACGTGGGTTTCAGACATGCTGCTCGGTTTAAATGCAACTCCCGTTGCATCTCTGCCATCGGAGATTTTTTTTTGTTACTGTCAGCTGCCCCCCGCCCCTATCTCTGTGTGTCTCTCTCTTACTCACACACACACACACACACACACACACACACACACACACTCATATACCTGGTGTGGAAATAAAAAAATAAAAAAGAACCCCAAAAAAAAAAAATCACACTGATTATAAAAATAAAAAGTTAAAAAAAGAAAGTTATATTGAGTATGAAAACTCTTGCTCATTACATTTTACTTCATAATTACAACAGCATGTGTTGTATTCATTGTTGCAAAACAATGTTATTGTTTGTTACCATGACAACACCATTGATCTGAAGCTTGATGCTGTCATGTAAATAGTTTTCAAATCAGCAATAAATATAACAATTTTTGATCAACTCATATCAATTGCATGCTTAAATAACCCGCACAGGTTAAAGCCCAGCACATTTCAAGAGAGCCCGCCCCACTTCCGGTTTAGGTCCCGCCCAGTCCGAGTACGGCTCCGGATACAGATAATTCATGTGGTAAACTGATACAGATACAGATACAGATAATGCTGTACTCGCTCATCCCTACCGTTTACCATTGCCCTCAGAAATCAGCCGGAGTTTAAAATGCCAACAGAAAAAAAGTGGGAGGTACGGCGGAACGGCATGCATCCTGTGGAATATTCTGCGGCACCAGAGCAATTCCGGAATTGGAACGTTGTAGATATAGACTAGGGTTTCATTTACTAAAGCATAATAGACATTTTGTTTATCAAATTGTAAGAAATGACAGGAAAAATGCATATAGATTTCTGTCAAATAGACACAGACTCATTCCCTTTACTGAGCGCAAATTGATCGTGCTTATTGCCCCCCCCCCCATGGCCCATCATGATAAACTCTGCCTTCTGAGAAGATTTACTCGACTAGTGTTATAATAAATGACCTACAGGACTAATCCCATTAATTCTACTGATTGAAGGCAGAAGCAAGCTCTGTGCTGTGGACCAGCTGGCAGGTCAACTAGAGCTGTTGATGTCAGTTTGGCTTCATTTATCAGTGATGTAGAACATACGGCATAGCCAGGGACTGACTGAGCCCTCTGGATAATTGTTTATGGGTACCGGCTACTTCAATGTAACAACATATTTTAAACTATTCTAAGCTTTCATCAACATTTCACTGTCTTTATACAGTGACTGGAGCTGGTGGTGTAATTGCATGACTAGTCAGGATCGATGTTAGGTTATTTCCAGGGAAAAGCCTGGAGTCTGTCCCAAACCTTCTGCTCTGTGTGAGTGTTAGTTACCTCAAAATCCTTTTGCTACGGGAAACAACAACCTTAAGACTACTAGAACTGTTGGGTCCTTGTAAATTCTGGAGTGTGGTCTGTCTGTAAAGTGACTTGAGATAACTCTTGTTATGAATTGATACTATAAATACAATTGAAAATTGAATAAATTGAATGAATAAAGTTAGCAAAATACATGCTGAAAATTGCAAGTTTTAAATACAATTTGTATGGTGCAATAAGCCAGGCCTGCTTGTTTTTTTTGGTGAATGATTGTAAAGATTTGCAAAGAATATGCATTCTACAATCTCACTGGGACGTTTTGGAGGCAATTGGCGGGATTGTTATGGAGAGTGTTTTTGAACGGCACTAGAGGTTGGACCCCAAAGCAGACGTGACAAATGGGAAATACGTTAAAGTGATTCAGTAAAGATAAATACAGATATATACAGGTAATTGTGCAAGTGGGTGTTGTGTCCAGGGAACCCCGTGGCGAGTGGTCTCCAGAGCAAGCCCAGTGAATCAGTGTGTTTTGTTTGTGGCGTAGACCATGTGGTGATGGCATCAACCATGTGGTAATGGCGTCCTGCAGACCAACTGTGAGTGGGCCTGAAATTAAAAACATTATAAAATCACTGTTTAACCAAATACAAATAACTGAATAATATACTATTATACTATCTGAGCTTACATAATAGAGATTTTAATAGCTTGATGCTCTTTAAATACGTTGTCGCATTGTAAAAAGTTTTGGTTCAAAGGATGGACCTATCTGTGATCGACCTCCTTGGTTTTGACCAAAGAAGAGTGCTTTGGAATCTCCATTACACCGTAGCTGGCTGTGCTATAGCGCATGTCTCTACAGACCTTAGGCCTATACACTGTAACAGTGGTCAGGCATCTAATATTTCCCCAAAACATAGTTTAGTTCATATAACATGAGGCTAATTATTTCACAATTCTGTTTGTTTTAAGTTCAACAACACTGCACAATAGTTTCAATCAATACCTGGGCACAGAACTTGCACATTGACATCATCTGTGATTTAAAACAAGACTCAAGTTATTTCCTACCGAGACAAATTGTTACATTAGTGTAATGATTCATGTAATAAACATGTTTAACCAAAGGAAATAAATCACATCAACAAGCCCAAAAGCATCATTGGCCATGACAAGAGAAAACCATGAGGAGAAAAACAACTTAACAGTAACAAGCTGTTATAGAATAGAAATAGAAATGTGCCTGCCACTCTGTAGCAAGTTAAATTACTTATTTTAATCCATATATCTCATATAACCACATTCATAACAGGCAGATTGCCTTCAAACACCTTACTGTTATTCTCTAGCAGTCCTACACAATTATACTGTATACTTACGCACTGGTTGAGTTGTGGGCTCATCCACGGAAGACAGATCTACAGGCTATCATCCACTCACGAGGCAGAGGCTGAAGCTAAGTTTCCCTCCACCTGTACACTTGTCAATCTTAAGTTCGGTATAAAAACTAATGCAAAGAAAGCTGGTGAAAGTGTGTTTCCATCCAATGGCTTTAAAGCATTTAAAATCTGTGCATAATGACGTCACATGCTGTTTTGCAAGGAAATTGGTATAACAAATGTTAAGGTTTTCCCATTCATTTTCTCACAGAATTTATGGACTGCGCCATCTACTAACAAATGATCAATATTGCACAAGTTGTAATAGTGCTTATGTGCCAGCTGATAGCGACATATTAAGCTATAATAAGAAAACAACAATTCTATCAACACATCGCTTTGATGATGCAGATGCAACTTCACTTACTTTCCCTCAGGCATCGCTACGTGACAACTCTTTTTTGAGACGTCCCAAGGCTTGTAACTTTAGGGGCGGCTGTGGTAGAGCAGTTGCCTGGCAATCGGAAGGTTGGTGGTTCAATCCCTGACCCTGCAGTCCCACGTCAAAGTGTCCTTAGGCAAGTCACTGAACCCCGAGTTACCCCCAATGCTGGGCATCGGAGTGTGAATGCGTGTGAGTGTTTATCTGATGTGGCAAATACCATTTCCATCAGCGTTTTTATCGCATTAGTATCAGTCAAGATAAAATCCGATGAGATCAAACGTATTTCTTTTAAATTAGATATTCATGAAATTCCATTGAATTTTAATGTTTCAATAAGACATTCTTTTTTCGATATCGCTTAATTTGGATAAAAACATGTGGATGGAAACATAGCTAGAGGCACTTGGACCGGCACTAGCACCAGCGCTAGCATCCTAGGGTGGTTATTAATTTAATTAATTATTTAAAGTGATTTATTAATTACAGCTACTTTAAAGTGCTGTGGTACATAGCCTGTGAATAAAGACATCCTGACAGCTGACAGTAAAAAAAAGAAAAATCTCCGATGGCAGAGACACAACGGGAGTTGCATTTAAACCAAGCAGCTTGTCTGAAACCCATGTTCACCAGAAATCTACTGGTTACTATGTAAGTACTATAAACCGAAGTTAAAAACAAACCTGAAGCTGAAGAAACCCT
>NC_048412.1:6222284-6223314 GCF_013103735.1 Etheostoma cragini
TAATACTTGTACTCGGCAAAAGTGCTTTATCCGTACCGGATACTCGTTTCAGCCGGGTACTCGGATCACCCCTAGTAATAATATAGGTTACCTGTGATTAATGAAATTAATGAACTATATTAGAGCCTACGCATTTACTTGAGCAGCAATTTTCTCCTTCACCAATTCGCTATTTTATAGCAGCCGCTTTGATGCTTTTTAAAAACAAAATATTCTTTCAAACTCGCTGTATATGGCATGAGTATTTCCTCAGACCAGTTTGTTTGTTCTGGTTAACATGGTGAACCGCAGTATTATGGCTCAATTAATGCTGCCTTTCTATTGTGATCTTGCACCCGCTTAAAGCTTCAATAGGTAACCTTTGTAAAAATGTATTTTTTACATACTTGTTAAAACTGCCACTATGTCCTGACAGTAGAATATGAGACAGATAATCTGTGAAAAAAATCAAGCTCCCGTGGCTCCTCCCTGTGCTCCTACTGCCACTTGCAGAAATACACCGCTCCTGGTCAGAAACAGCCAATCAGGGCCAGGACTGTCTTAGCAGTGTCAATCACTCTCGTGTATGCACAGCGCGTGCCGTGTTCAAGCTCAAGATTGCCAGTGTACTGCAGCTGTGCTAATAGCGGAGAAACTTTTCAGGAAAACTGCCAATTTCTCGAGTGACAACTGCTCAGAAAACAAAGACGGGCAAACAGAAGACGACCGATGACGAAAAGCGAGCTCAAAAGAAAGAATTAAACCGAGCCCCAAATAAAACAAGGGTCGACATCTAAGCGGCTTTTCAGAGGTGGAGGGAGCTACGCCTCCTGAATAGATTCAACACTGATTCAGAGCTAGCGTTAGCCACATTTCTTCTTGACATGTAAGTATCCCTGCTTGATTTGTTTCATTTTTTTAAGTACTACACAACTAAGATATTGATGGTTTCAGTACACTGGTGATAGCGCAAATGTTATGGTTTGGGGTTTTTGTTGGGGTATTTTTTCCTGTTTGGCCTTCCCTGTGTTTTTGTCCCGGTTTTCCCATT
>NC_048412.1:6223414-6226351 GCF_013103735.1 Etheostoma cragini
CAGAGTCTCTCTCAGGTAATATCAGAGCATTCTGATGCAGGATTTTAAAACTAAGGGCTTAAATGTCTAATCAAAGCTTTATTGCAATGTTTTTTAGGCTGTTAAAGCCATATTTGTCTCTTTTTCAGATTACTGTAAAACTGAATCCTTCTGTTTGGTCAAGCCCCATTGCAAGTCTGGCTGAGACATCACACATCCAGAGTATCTCTCAGGTAATATCAGAGCATTCTGATGTAGGAATTTTTAATTAAGGGCTTAAAAGCAAAGCTATTTTGCAATGTTTTTCAGGATGTTAAAGCCATATTTTACTCTCTTTCAGATTACTGTAAAACAGAATCCTTATGTTTGACAAGCTCCTTTGCAAGTCTGGCTGAGACAATACACATCCAGAGTGTCTCTCAGGTAATATCAGAGCATTCTGATGTAGGAATTTTAAATTAAGGGCTTAAATGTCTAATCAAAGCTATATTGCAAAGTTTTTTAGGCTGTTAAAGCCATATTTTACTCTTTTTCAGATTACTGTAAAACTGAATCCTTCTGTTTGGTCAAGCCCCATTGCACGTCTGGCTGAGACATCACACCTCCAGAGTATCTCTCAGGTAATATCAGAGCATTCTGATGTAGGAATTTTAAATTAAGGGCTTAAACGAATAGCTATTTTGCAATGTTTTTCAGGCTGTTAATGCCATATTTTTCTCTTTTTCAGATTACTTTAAAATGGAATCCTTCTGTTTGGCAAGCTTCATTCCAAGTCTGGCTGAGATATCACATATCCAGAGTGTCTCTCAGGTAATATCAGAGCATTCTGATGTAGGAATTCTAAATTAAGGGCTTAAAAGCACAGCTATTTTGCAATTTTTTTCAGGCTGTTATAGCCATATTTAACTCTTTTTCAGATTACTGTAAAATGGAATCCTTCTGTTTGGCAAGCTCCATTGCAAGTCTGGCTGTGCATCACACATCTAGAGTGTCTCTCAGGTAATATCAGAGCATTCTGATGTAGGATTTCAAAACCTAAGCGCTTAAATATTTAATCAAAGCTATATTGCAATGTTTTTCAGGCTGTTAAAGCCAGATTTTACTCTTTTTCAGATTACTGTAAAACGGAATCCTTCTGTTTGACAAGCTCCATTGCAAGTCTGCCTGAGACATCAACCATCCAGAGTGTCTCTCAGGTAATATCAGAGCATTCTGATGTAGGATTTTAAAACCAAGGGCTTAAATGTCTAATCAAAGCTATATTGCAATGTTTTTTAGGCTGTTAACCCTTGTGTTGTCCATCGGGTCAAGGGGACCCGTGCAGGTTATGTGACCTTTTGAATTTGCCCTTGGGTCCGAAGCTTGTTTCAGTTCATTTCACACACACACACACACGCACGCACACACACAGACATAGAGAGAGAGAGAGAGAGAGAGAGAGAGAGAGAGAGAGAGAGAGAGAGAGAGAAAGAGAGATTTACAGTATATCCCCTGTGTGTTTCATCGGGTCACATTCGGTTTATTTTGACCTGTTGCATTGGCATTCGGGTCCCCGGGACCCACGTTGGGTTTCAATTCATGTCACGTCCACTACAGCGGACCCGGCCCTTTGGGTCTCCGGGACCCGTCCCCGTGTTTGAATGTATTTCACCTGTACCGCGGCCTCGTCGTTCCGGGTCACACGGACCCAGGCCAATATCCTAGAGTATTTCTTTCACTTTTAGCACGGCCTAGGCCTTTGGGGTCTCTTGGACCTGTCCTGCATTTGACTGCAATTGTATTTTGTGTTGTCTCCTATGAAAGGTGGAAAAGACATTTTAGAAACAGAACCAAATGTTTGACCTTGGTCTCCTAAATAAATATTTAACACACACACACACACACACACACACACACACACACACACACATAGAGTATAAACTGGACACACATTTTACTCGTGTTCTTGTAGTTGTCATCTTACGTCGTATCGGTTTTGGACCTGTGCATTGGTGTGACGTCGGCATGGCCCGTCGTTTGACTCTGGAATTGAAGCTGCATAGGGTTATCGTCAGCGGGCCCGCTCGCAATGTCCCCGCCGAAGTGCACGTACGAGAAGAAGAGAAAGTACAAGAGGACCGCAACATAAACCACCATCGCTGCGACGAGAGCGAAGTAGAAGAGGACGAAGACGATGGCCAAGGCGCAGACGATGATGAAGTTGAACAAGGAGGAGAACGTGGAGTAGGGTGGCAACCAAGGCCACACAACGAAGAAGGAGAAGAAGAAGAGAGTGAAGAGGGTGAAGAGGGTGACGAGGGAGAAGGTAGTGAAGGCGGGGAGTACGATGAGGATAGCGAAGACGAGGCTAGAGCAGAAGAGGGTAGGGAAAGCGATGAGTACGATGAGGTTAGCAAAGACGGGGCTAGAGCAGACGAGGGTAGTGAAAGCGAGCAGTACGATGAGGTTAGCAAAGACGGGGCTAGAGCAGACGAGGGTAGTGAAAGCGAGGAGTACGATGAGGTTAGCAAAGACCAGGGTAGCAAAGACCAGGGTAGCGACGACGAGGAGTACGTTGAGGACGGCGAGGAGGAAGTGTTCTTGTCAAAAGACGGCAAAATCGAATGGTCCTCAAAAACGTATAACCCCAGTGGCCCCCGAGCCCATCGCCGTGCCACCGAAAGAGACACAGACGAACTAGACCGAGGCCGAAAGGACCGAGACGGCCAACGCGCTTCTGCTTCCGTTCCGCCACCACCGAGCCGGGGACCTACAGAGTACGCCGCGGAGCGCGTCAGCGACATACTCTCCGCGTTCCAGCTGTTTGTCACTCAGCGAATAGAGAAGACGGTGCTGGCCACGACCAACCTCGAGGGCCGCAGGCTATACGGCAAAGCCGGCGAGTGGAAAGCGATGGACGCTACGGACCTGCGAGCCTACCTCGGGCTTCTGATCCTCGCGGGCGTGTACAGGTCCCGC
>NC_048412.1:6226451-6238039 GCF_013103735.1 Etheostoma cragini
GGTCCCCGGGACCCGGAGCAAAAGGGCAAGTGTGGTAGGAAAATCCATACACTGAAAGAGGCCCTGTGGCACAAAGGATATGACAAAGGTCAGAATTGGCAACACATGTAGGACGATACCAACTGCAACAAACTAAAATGTACCTTGAATCTACTCTGAATACAATAAAAAAGCCTTTGGGATACTTGTGCTGTGTGATTGATGTGAGTTGAAAAATATGTACAATGTAAGTGAACAAGAAAGGAAAGACAAAAAAATAATAAAATAAATAAACCAGGGCATGTGATGTGACATTATACACATGAAGTGCCGGGGACAATGCGAACGTAGTAGAAAAGCAATAAACTGAACAGGTCCCCGTGACATGAAGGGCAATACAAGGGTTAATGAGACATTTGGGTGATGTTGAAAAATGCCTTCAAAGGGGGGTGTTTTTAAAATCCAAATCCAATCACAACATGGTCCAAAAGGGCTCACCACAACAACGAATCGAAAAGCATCCCTCTATGTTCTCCGTTTCCGTGACTTGGGTACAAAACTCAATAAACTGAACAGGTCCCCGTGACATGAAGGGCAATACAAGGGTTAAAGCATTGTGTACCTGCTTCCGCCTGCCTCCGTCTCTCTGCGTTTGGGTCCTCACCGCACACCCCCCACAACAGCAAATCTAATTTTACTCTGTAGCTTGTTGCTAAGTCTAACAGTTAGCTAGCTTGTTAGCTTGTAGCACGGCGGGATTGTTGCTAACTTTTTCACCCTCAGTATAAGCAATATTGTTTCGATACCTACATTTAGTAAGCCGAAATTTGTTTTTGTCGATCTCAATAAATGTAGCTATGGTGAAACTTGTTTAATTGTGCACTGTCCTCGTCAACGTTTGGCAAGGCAGAATTCTATTTCTGATTATTTTTAAACATACAAGTTTTCTTCCCCCTCAGGATGTAAATTGTAGATCAAATGTCTGACACAAATTCTTTGTGCTCCTTCAACAGGTCAGACATTGCCCTGGATACAGAGGCAGGTGAAGGAATTGTCTTTCAGTCCAAATCAAAATGTTCAGTATTTCCTTGTGCAGGATTACTTTGCAAAAAAAGCTGATTTATATTACCCATATGCTAATAAAACCTAAGACATATTTCTAAGATGTTATTCCTTGGCTTATTGAGCTTCCTCGCTGATTCATCATTCCTACTGAAAGTTTAGTGTTTTAAATTTTGTTCTCACAAATTAGCGATTACATTAAAAATAATTTTAAACCCTTTTATTGAAAAAAATTACAAAACCTTTAATAGAAATATTTTAAATAAGCACATTTTTTACATAAATTATACCCTCTTCAGAATAAATCCCCTGTATTGTCCATGAGGATGTGGAAAGCATCGGGGGCCCTGCTTACCAGCCTGCGCGTTCACGGCAGGCCCCGCTGTGAGGGAGGAGCTGTGGAGGGAGGGCTGTAGCGCACCAGAGAGCAAGGGGGAGGGACCTGTAAGGTGTTCTTGTTCAAATTTTTAGGCTAAGTCCACGTTTTCTCAGAACTCCCTACTGCAGCTTTAACTCTGAGTGAACATACTCGGAGTTGATTGAAACAGCTCTAAACAGCGGTTCTGGAACCGAAAATTCTGGGTAAATCTACTCAGAGTCCAGGGTTAGACTCAGAGTTTGTTAAACCTCCTTCTTCAAATAGACACCACGTGGGATAACAAGGAATCAAACAAATCATGCAAACTCAGCCACCCGCGTGGTGACGTGTGACAGAGCGCCAAAAAAGGCGCAGGAGAGGCGAACCAGGAACAGAGGGGCAGAGGGGCTGCCATGGGGCAGGACAGACTCGGACGAGACAGGCTTAAACACAGACGGGGCAGAAAGGAAAAGCTTAAACACAGACGGGGAAGAAAGGACAGGCTGAAAAAACAGACGGGGCAGACTTAGACTGGACGGGCTTAGTGACAGATGGAAGAGACGGGACAGGTAGGCCAGGCTAAGTTACAGACGAGACGGATTTAGACAAGACCAACACTGGGGCAGGGAGGAAGACCGGGACGGAGACGGTGACTGGAACTGAGGACTGGAACTCTCAGGAACTGAGACAAACACAGGGACAGAAAAGGGCACTGGGACGTGCCCCAAGACAGGCACACAAACGGGCACGGAGACAGGAACAGACATATTGTCAGGAACAAAAATAGAAACAGGGACAGTGACGGGAACAGAGACTGGCATGGAAACAGAAAGAGAGGCAGGGCCGGGGAAACTGGGACCAAGGAACCCATGGGACTCGAGCCGAGGGAACCTGAAATATTTGGGGGAACCCTAACCCGGGAACCAGAACCGGGGGAAACAAGGAAACTGGGTCTGTGGGGACTGGTTCAAGTGGAACCCCCGGAACCGGGGAGCAATAGTGCTCCTCATAAGGGAGCAAATGGTGAGCCGGTGCCCAGGGAGCAAAAGGAACAGGCAAAATCCAAGAAAAGCAAAAATCCAAATGGCAGGAACATTGTCGGGAACAAAAGTAGAAAGGGGGACCCATGGGACTCGAGCCAAGGGAACCTGAAATATTGCGGGGAACCCTGACCCGGGAACCCCGAGTAGAACCCTGAGTGGGACCCCAGGAACAAGAACTGGGGGAAACTAGGGAACTGGGTCTGGGAAGGCTGGTTCCAGTGGAAAACCCCGGAACCAGGGAATCCCGAGGGGAACCCCAGCTACCAATGTTGCCTGAATCCCGGTAACCAGTGCCAAGGGGAAGCAGGGGGAAAGATCCCACCTGGGGGATGGTGACCCCAAACGCCAGCTGGTGGTCAGGGACGCCGGCAGGGGGTCTTGGATGCTGGGAGCCAGCAGGTGGTCCAGGTCAGAGAGACTGGGAGTCAGGTCGGGGTCAGGGAAGCTGGACGTCAGTTTGGGCTCAGGGAAGCTGGGCGTCCGGTCATTGGCAACAAAGCGTCAGGTCAGGTGAACTGGGAATAAAGTCAGGGTCTGGGGAACAACGTGCAAGCCTGGGGTCAAAGGAGCCGCACACCAGCTCAGAGTCAGAAGAGTCGCACACCAACCCGGGGTCAGCATGGTACCAGGTACCAGAATCCAGGTATAGGGGAAAGCAATACAAAAACTGTGGAAGGGTGAACTACACAGGGGAAAACTCACGGGGAATGACTTGAACACCGACAGGAACAAGCTGACAGGATTTGGACAAATGAAGAGGAAAGCACAGACATTAAATACACAAGGTAATGAGGTAACAAGCAGGAGGTGACACAAGGGCCGGGAAGCAGGTGGAAAACATCAGGTAATCACAAGAGTGGGAAGACACAAGAAGTAAAGCTAAAGACAGGACGAGACAAAAACCTGACTTCAAAATAAAACAGGAAACAGAACATACAGACACTCAAGGGAACTCAAGACAGGACCAACAACACAAGACCGGGGAGAAACAAGACACAAACACAAAACCAGGGAGGGAACACGGAGAAGGATAAGAAAACAGAATAACAGAAACCATAACCGTTTTTTTTATTGAAAACAACATTGGCATATAGCCCGCAGTAGTTGGGAGCAATTGGCATCAGCTTTGTGCTTGGCCATCAAGTGTTATTTCAGACTGGATGTGCTGCAATGACACACAGATCACTTTGGTCTTGTCAATAGAACCATCTGGCAACTTTTAAAAAAGTAAACTTTCCATCCAGAATCTTTTTGGTGTCTATTTCGGCGTCTTGCGCTCACCATCCAATCAAAACATCTTAGCCTACTACTATTTGGCCGGGTCAAAAGCCCAAATGGCGTGTGTGCGGTTTGCTTGTTGTTTTGTTTCCCATCTAGCTAGATCCGATGTGGTGTTGTAGTTTTTCTAACGTTACTAGTTTTTGCAACAGCATGTGAAAGAACTGTGAGTTTGCTAGGCCAAAAAGAATGTGGTTCAAAATGGGTTTGCGTTAACTCCGTTAATAACGTGTTTAACTGACAGCACAAATTATAAGCAGGCTACGTTTGTTACTTAACTTCAGTTATTAATGCAAATACCTGACGGGTCATTATGAGGGAGTCTACATCCGTAACCTAACTTAAAAGTTAGCCAATGCAGGTAAATAGTATTGTATGCCAATTCATTAACAATGTGCTTGTTACTGGGCTAAGGTAACCGGGCCTTGTAGAACAAAGAAACACAGCTAGGATAGGCTAACCTAGTTTGTAACATGAATTATATTGTCTCCTCTCCCTGTGTGAGTTCTATCAGCGTGACAGTGAGACCTACGCTGGCCTGGATGAGTCTATATCTTTCCTATTTCTAGAGGGGATGCTGTGTTAACTAACTCACCCCGCCACTTCTTTTAAAAGATGGCTGCTCTTTCGCTCCAGTTCCGCTTTTCAGCATACTCTGCCTGCAACGGGACTCTGCGAGCCTGTTCTCCGCATTGTCATCGCTCGGTTCTATTTCATATAGGCTTGCCCTCTAAGGCTATCACTATTGGGTTTATCCCTTTACTCTTGTGCAGTTGTGAAGATTTACTTTCCCGCCCTTGCGACCAGCATGGGCCTCAACTACACCTGCAGATATTGTATATTACATGAGTGGACTCGTTCAGCAGTATGAAGACTTCTACCTCCAGCGGTGTTGGCCTCTGTACCCGCTGCCGGACTGACTATATCCTGCCATTGGATCTCCATCCCCTGCCTTGGTACTGCTCACGCCAGCTTGGCACTCACCCCCCATGCCTCCTGCCCGTTTTGCGCCCACCTGACATCGAAAGAGCTTAAACAATTTTCAGGTCAACAGGGATGGGCATGGCAAGAGAGGACGTCTTCGACTGGCAGGTTTTGTCCCCCCCAGATGATGGCTCTCACTCCGGTCTTCCCTCCTCCCCTCTGAGAGGACTGGACCTCAAGTCCAGGATTGATGCCCTCCCACTGCGGCTCTTCCCGTCTCCAGGAGGACCAGAGGCACCGCTTTGATGATCTGACAGACATCATTAAGAAAGCAGCAGACCAGAAAGGCACAGCACTGGGTGGCTGAGAGGATGGTGGGTGTCCCACAATTGTTAAATCGTGATACAATTATTGCTAACCATGCACTTCCACAGTAGGGACTTGGGCACAATCAGTTTTAGGCCAATTCGTTATCATGGCAGTTTAGTCTATGATCTGCTTGTGGACCCTGTGTCACTGGGGGCAGTAACTACATTAGCTGCTCCCTATCCCAATAGCAATAATCTTAGAGGGCAAAGCTTATATATAATAGAACAATATTGTAACTCCAGACTCTATGAGTATAGGCACAGCCTTTTTGCTTAAGAAATTGCAAATGTTGGGAACTGAATAACGCGTTTGCTCATGTAGTATACAGTATCCGCGGATGTAGTTGAGACCCGTGGTTCTACCAAACTTTGGACTCTGCACGAGTCAACGGTCTGGATGTTTTTCTTGCTTTGTCAATGTCAATGTCATATTTATTTCTATAGCACATTTCCAAGGCCTACCAAAGTACTTCACAGTTAAAAGCACAAAAAAAAATGAAACAGATACAATAGAAGACACAACAAATAACAAATACTAAGAAAATAGAATACAACATTCATCAAGGCGGGCTCCCCTGAGCCAAATGCTATTTCAAATAAATAAGTCTTCAGCAATGATTTAAAGTGGATAAGCTTTTAGCAGTCCGCACAGCTAAGGGCCATGAGTTCCACAGAGTTGGAGCAGCCACAGAAAAGGCTCGATCACCTCTGGATCTCAGTTTCTATCTGGGAACCTCTAGGACCATCAGACTGGCTGAACGGAGGTCTCTGGAGGGCCTATGCAGCCTGACAAGGTCCGTAAGGTACTCTGGGGCAAGCCGATTGATACATTTAAAGGCAAATAAAATAACCTTAAAGTCAATCCGATACTTTACCGGAAGCCAGTGAAGCAATGAGAGCACTGGAGTAATGTGCTCCCGCTTCTTCCTGCCACTTAAAGACGAGCTGCTGCTCTCTGTACGAGCTGCAGACGATAAAGCTCAGACTTCCCAATGCCTGTATACAAGGAGTTACAGTAATCCAGGTGAGAGGTAATTAAAACATGAATGACTTTTTCTAGGTCAGCCTGTGTCAGATACGGTTTGACTTTAGCTATCAGTCTAAGCAAAAAAAAAGCTAGCCTTAACCACAGCACTGACCTGCTTATCTAGTTTAAAAGCACTATCAACAATCACTCCAAGATTCCTGGCATGGGATCTTAAGTGAGGTGCTAGTTGGCCAAGGGAGCTGGTAAGAACCTGAACCAACTCTGGACGCCCAAACAAGACAACCTCCGTTTTGTTCTCATTAAGTTTTAAAAAGTTTAGGTCCATCCAAGTCTTAATATCGCTCATGCAGTTTATCACGGCCTGCAAATATTCTTTAGCTGGAACCTTTAGCGGAAGATACACCTGCACATCATCAGCGAAGCAGTGGAAGGAGATGCCATGTTTCCTGAAAATAGATCCCAATGGTAGCATATACAAGGAGAATAGCAGTGGACCCAAAACTGACCCCTGCGGTACCCCACAGGTCAGAGGGGCCACTGAGGATGAAAACTATCCCATTTGTACTGAAATTGATCTGTCTGTTAAATACGACTCAAACCACTTAAGAACAGTGCCTTTTAAAGCCAACACAGTGCTCTACACGCCACAGAAGAATTTTATGATTAACTGTGTCGAAGGCTGCAGTCAAATCAAGCAGAATTAAAATGGCACAGTTGCCAGCATCAAGGTGAACGTACAGATCATTTAAGACTTTTAATAGAGCGGGCTCCGTACTGTGACGATACCTAAAACCTGACTGAAACTGTTCACAAACATCAATTGTTTTCAGAAATTCTTGGATCTGAATTAACGGTGATCTTTCTAAAACCTTTGAAATAAAAGGGAGCTTAGAAATGGGTCTAAAATTAGACAAATCCATAGGGTCTAAGTTCTTCTTCTTCAGAAGTGGCTGAACTATGGCATGTTTAAAGGAAGATGGAACACAGCCAGAACTAAGCCACAAATTAATACATTTCTAAATAAAAGACTTTACTGAACAGAATACCTCCTTAAACAGAGATGATGGAATACTATCTGGTTGACAGTTAGCGGGGTGTAAATGTGCAACTATCTCATTCAGTTCAGTAAGAGTGACCGGTTCAAAGCTGTCAAAGATTTGAAGATTGTCCTTTTTCCATTTTCTCTCCGCCTGTCTACATGTGCGCCTGAGTGTACGAGTGGACTCATTCAGCCAGGGCTCCTTCTGTGGCTTTGTGCGCTTTAAAGTCATGTGTGCAATCAAACCTAAAATCTTAGTATAGAGAGAATCAAACATTGCTATGCATTCATCCACACTGCGGTCGTTAAGATCGTCCAGAGAATATAAAAAAAGAGTCTTTAAACATAGCACCAAACAACTGTGGAGTTCCAGAATTAAAAACACGAAAATGGCGCAGAGGAGCTGCACTGAGAGAGGGAGCAGGCACAGAGATGGAAAATAAAACAGGTAAATGGTCCAATAAAAATGTGTGGCCGATCTCAGTTATCTTTATGTCCAGCCCATATGACAGCACAAGATCCAAAATATGACCCTTTTCATGCGTCGGTTCACGAACAGACTGCATAGGGTTAAAAGAGTCAATTACATTCATAAAGTCTTTGACCAGAGGTCTGTTCTCACAACACACATGTTTATTAAAATCGCCAACAATCAAAAAATTGTCATATTTAAGAGTGACACCCGATACAAAGTCTGAAAAGTCCATAACAAAATCTTTGTTGAATTTTGGTGGCCGATAGATCACCGCACAGAGGAAAGATTCCGAAAGCTTTACCTCAAAGAGTTGCAGCTGAAAGCTGGAGTAGCCTGCAGTTGAAGATTGTTGACAGCAAAAAGTAGTTTAAAAAATGGATGTCAGTCCTCCACCTTTACCGGTAATGCGAGGGTAGTTAAATTAGTTGCATCCAGGGGGAAGAAGTTCCGATAAAGGAGCAAGATCACCTTCACTGAGCCAGGTTTCCGTCAAAAACATAAAATCCAAACTATGTGTGATAAAGAGATCGTTCAATAAAAACGTTTTGTTTGTGACAGATCTCACATTCAGCAGAGCCAGATCCGGAGCCAGAGTGTCAGATACGGGCAGGATATGCTTCAGGGAGCGAAGGTTCCGACGATCCACACCTCTTTTCATAATCGGCACACGGCAGCTGGCAGAGGAAAGCACCGGCCGATCAGAGTCCACCGAGCGGCCGACACCGCCTAAGCCACCAGCGTCAGGGAACCATCCATCGGTGACGGACCCTGTTCACCCCCGAGTGCAGAACAGCGTCGTCCAATAGATACAGATCCGTCCAGCAACCAAGCACACGAGTAGTCCTCAGAATGGCCTTTAACCTTACCCGGACACCTCCGCGTTTACCACGTCTTCTGCACCGTCTCTTGGAAACTTGGTAGAGAGGCGGGCGCCTCAGGAAGGCCGGAATTTCCTCGAGGCATGGAGGTGGAGGTGACCTTTCCAGTAGATCAAGTTTAAACTGAATGCAGAAGATTCCAATCTCAAGCAGCGCTTGGTGATCATAAATGAGAAATGATAATACGCCTTGGCAACGTAAGTAAAGTAAGCTTTCAATTCAATTAAATTCAATTTTTTTATATTATTATTATATTATATTATAGTATCAATTCATAACAAGAGTTATATCAAGAAACTATACAGATAGACCACACTCCAGAATTTATAAGGACCCAACAGTTCTAGTAGTTTCCTCCAGAGCAAGCAACAGTGCGACAGTGGCGAGGAAAAACTTCCTTTTAGGCAGAAACCTCGGTCAGACCCAGGCTCTTGGTAGGCGGTGTCTGACGGGCCGGTTGGGGTTAGAATTTTGTAGTAGTTCATGGCATAGCAGGACGCTGTGCGGCATTACAAGGCACAGCAGGACGTAGCAGGACGTAGCTGGGCACTGCAGTGTAGCAGTTGAACATGGCATCACAGAACATGGAGTGGGACCGAGGCGACAGCTGCTACCCTGATTTTTGAGCCTCTCTGATCCAAGGGAACATGCTGGGGAAAAAGAACATAAGGACTCCGGGGAATGACTCCCCAGAGCTAGGTTAGTAACAAGCATTTCTGGGACATGGATGCACATAAATGAAAAGATGGAAAGATAGAGGAGAGAGGAGCTCAGTGTATCAAAATAAGTCCCCAGCTATCTAAAACTATTATTACAGCAAAACAAAGAGAGACAAGGTAAAGAGAGCTCCAGCCCGGTTGGGCTAGAACTCTCCCCAACCGGACCGGGCTGTATGCCAAGTCTCCCTTTAGTTTTATTATATTCTTGATTATATGATAGATCAATCTGACAACTATGTGACTAACTACTACTCCCTAACAATATTAGATTCTATGCCCTAACTATAGGCTTTATCATAAAGGAAAGTCTTAAGCCTACTCTTAAATGTGGAGACGGTGTCTTCCTCCCGGATCCAAACTGGAACCTGGTTCCACAGGAGAGGGGCCTGATAGCTGAACGCTCTGGCTCCCGTTCTACTTTTAGAGACTCTAGGAACCACCAGTAGCCCTGCATTCTGGGAGCGTAGTGCTCTTGTAGGGTTGTAAGGTACTACGAGCTCTTTAAGATAAGATGGAGCCTGACCATGAAGAGCTTTGTAGGTGAGAAGGATTTTAAATTCTATTCTAAATTTTACAGGAAGCCAATGCGGAGAAGTTAAAACAGGAGAAACGTGATCTCTGTTCCTGGTTCCCGTCAGAACACGTGCCGCAGCATTCTGGATCAGCTGAAGAGTCCTTATGGACTTTTCCGAGCAGCCTAATAACAAAGTATTGCAGTAATCCAACCTAGAAGTAACAAATGCATGGACTAGTTTTTCTGCATCATTTTTAGACAGGATATTCTTGATTTTTGCAATATTACGTAAGTGAAAAAAGGCGATCCTTGAAATTTGCTTTAAGTGGGAATTAAAGGATATGTCCTGATCAAATATGACTCCAAGATTCTTCACAGTGGTGCTGGAGGCCAGGGTGATGCCATCCAGAGTAACTATATCTTTGGATAATGCGTCACGGAGGTGCTTGGGTCCGAGAGCAATAAATTCAGTTTTATCTGAGTTTAACATTAGAAAATTACAGGTCATCCAGGTTTTAATATCCTGAAGGCACACTTGAAGTTTAGCTAACTGATTAGTTTTTATCTGGCTTGATTGATAGATATAACTGAGTATCATCTGCATAACAATGAAAGTTTATGGAGTGTTGCCTAATAATACTGCCTAAAGGAAGCATATATAAAGTGAACAGGATTGGACCGAGCACAGATCCTTGTGGGACTCCATGACTAACCTTGGCGTGCACGGAGGATTCATCGTTAACATGAACAAACTGAGATCGATCTGATAAATAAGACTTAAACCAGCTTAGAGCAGTCCCTTTAATAGCAATTAAATGTTCCAATCTCTGTAATAAGATATAATGGTCAATGGTATCAAATGCAGCACTAAGATCTAATAACACAAGTACAGAGATAAGTCCTTTGTCTGATGCATTTAGGAGGTCATTAGTAATTTTCACAAGTGCTGTCTCTCTCTCTGTGCTATGATGAACTCTAAATCCTGACTGAAAATCCTCAAATAAGCTGTTGCTATGCAGAAAGTCGCACAGCTGTTTGGCGACTGCTTTCTCAAGAATCTTAGAGAGAAATGGAAGGTTAGATATAGGTCAATAGTTGGCTAAAACATCTGGATCAAGGTTTGGCTTTTTCAGAAGAGGTTTAATTACAGCTACTTTAAAGTGCTGTGGTACATAGCCTGTTAATAAAGACAAATTGCTTATATCCAGTAGCGAAGTGTTGACTAATGGTAAAACTTCTTTAAGTAGCCTAGTCGGGATGGGATCCAAGAGGCAGGTTGATGGCTTAGATGAAGAAATAATTGAATTAAATTGATAAAGATCAGCTGAAGCAAAGCAGTCTAAACATATATCTGGTTTTACGGCTGTTTCTAAGGTTGCTGAGTTTAGAGATAAGTTAGTGCCAGTTAAAGGCACTTGGTGAATTTTGCTTCTAATAGTTATAATTTTATCATTGAAGAACCTCATAAAGTCGTTACTACTAAGAGCTATGCGCGATATTTGCTTTAATTTGCGAGTTTCAGTGTTATACCATGGAGCGAACCGTCTTTGTTTTATTATCTTATTTTTTAAAGGGGCAACAGAGTCAAGAGTCATTTGTAGCAAGCCTGCTGCACTATCAACAAAATGATCGATTTGGGAGGGACTTATAGCATAGGAGTCCTCCGTTACTTTGGGACTTGGTAATGAGTTAAATGCTAACGGAATCGCATCCTTAAATTTAGCTACAGCACTATCAGATAGACATCTTGTATAGAAGGTCTTGCCTAATGGCGTGTAGTTCAGCAGTATAAACTCAAAAGTTATCAAACAATGGTCAGATAGGATGGGATTATGTGGGAACACTATTAAATGTTCAATTTCAACACCATATACCAGAACACCAGAACCTCTCCGGGGAACCATCACCTTATCGTGGTGGAGAGGTTTGTGTGTCCCTATGAACCTGAGGGCTGTGTTGTCTG
>NC_048412.1:6238139-6250625 GCF_013103735.1 Etheostoma cragini
GGGTCCCCTGCTGGAGCTGCTGCCCCCGCGACCCGATACCGGATAAGCGGTCGAAGATGGATGGATGGATGGATATACCAGAACAAGATCGAGGGTGTGGTTAAAAAGGTGAGTCGGTTTATGAACACTTTAAGAGAAGCCAATAGAATCTAATAAAGAGATAAACGCAGTGCTAAGGCTATCATTCTCATCGTCCACATGAATATTAAAATCCCCTACAATAATAACTTTGTCCGTTTTTAGCACTAAGTTTGACAGAAACTCTGCAAATTCAGAAAAAAATTCAGAGTATGGACCAGGTGCTCGGTACACTATAACAAATAGAGCTGGTTGCATTGATTTCCAACTTGGGTGTGAAAGACTAAGAAAAAGACTTTCAAATGAGTCATAATTTAGTTTAGGTTTAGAGCTGATTAGTAGACTAGAATCAAAGATGGCTGCCACTCCACCTCCTCGGCCTGTGCCTCGAGGAATGTGAGTATTAACATGACTGGGGGGGCTGGATTCATTTAGACTAACATATTCTCCATCACCCAGCCAGGTTTCAGTAAAACAGAATAAATCAATTTACATGGTAACACTGAAGAGCAAGAATGGCTCCCAGTGCAGAGCTTTCACATCCGCTAAGGATGCTGAAGACTACGTGGGGCGGACGGCTCCCCGTCCTCTTGTGGCCGTGGAGACAGTTGGGGCCTCAGATTCTGTCAAAGAGAGTGCCATGGAAGAAGATCAGGATTTAAACAACTGCCTGATACGAACTCTTGGTTTGCCTTAATCTCTTAGTGTGTCCTAGTTTTATAGCATTGTTATCTGATATGATTTCAGAGACTGTGTTTATGAATGACATATCTTTCCTCTCTAATATAGCCTACACTCCATTGGTTAGTTAAGACCCTACTAGGTGAGAGTCTCCTTTCCAATGTGCTTGCTAGTTTGGGCTTTTTGTTTCCTTTTTCCGTTTTTGTTGTCGAGAAATATGTTTATTTTAAAGTCAATTTAGTGAAAGCTGTTGCAACTAGGTAACTTTGGGCTGCTGTTCCTTTTTGCTGCCCTGTGTCAAATCCTGATCACCGACCTATTTTGAGTGTTAGCCTTCTGGCTATGTTTCCTCCCCTCCTCTCGCTTTACTTTGTGTGTCACTGTCTCATCATCTTGCAGTTTGAAACTGGGTCATTTTAGGGGGCCTCATGCTGAAAGCTAGCATTCTGCTTCTTGCCTAGTGATTTTGACATCATGATGGGATATTATGGCAGCTGTGTATTAGCGCAGGGATGGGATGGAGTCCTGGAAATGAGCTTTGATGAGCATGCCACTCTGATCCCTGTAACTACCATCTGCATGTTGCGCGCTGATTACAGATCTATAGTGAGAAACCTACCACGCAACCTGACAACAGTACTTCCTATGTCAGTAATTCAATCCTCTGGTAATTTATTATTTTTTAGTCTTCACAAGTATCAGGCCTTCACGGCATCGTGCAGGCCTTTTCTGAATGCCCTTCCTGAGTCTGGGCCTCTGTCTCTGTCAGTCTGTCTCCTCTCCTGACAACGATGATGAGCAGCATTCAGGCTTGCTATTTGGGCTTGACATAAACCTTTTTGTTTAGCAGCCAAAACACATCTCAAAATGAACCTCCTCAGCTGATTAAAAACTCCAGATATGTTGAAAATCCAAACTTTGATATCTACCCAACAAATGGCAACTCAGCATCTTCACTATCTGATATTTCATGAAAAATTACTCTTTTTTGAAAATATGTTTATTGATTTTCAAATAATAAGGAAAGAGGAGAGAGGGAAAAAAATAAAATAAATAAACCTAACAAAGAACACTAAATATATTAAACATATAGAACACAGCACATCTTGGATTAAGACAACATTCCATGGTCATAGTTAGGATGGATACTATAAACAAAAACATCTTAAGGTAATAAAGTTAATCACATACTGTACATACATACGAATCACATACTAATTTGCACAGTGAGGTTTTATAAAATAGCCAACGTCTATGGGTTTACATGGGGATTCAGTATCGGGTCCCATGTCTTATCAAATTTGTCTCCTATGTAAAGATCCTTTTTGTATGAAAACATGCAACCAAATAAGACACATTCATTTAAGAGAAGCATCTTATGCATATGTAGCAGTATAAGTTTAATTTGTAGTTACCTGGCAGTGTTTTGGCCAATCACCGCCGAAGGGCCCCTTATAGGAGTAGTCCTCCTGGCTCCCTTCTTGCTCGTTGGTGACTTCTGGGTTGCTCACTCTGCGGGTGGTGTTCTGCTGCGCTATAGGTGAGGTAGCAGCTTTACCCTCTCTGCACTTATTCCACTGTTATCAGCTGCCGTTTTGCTTACGTTTTTTTTTTAAATATTTATTTAATACAGGGACAGTGCATATTAATGGACATTTCTGTCAGAGTTAGCCAAAAGGCTATTTTTCATCTGCTGTCCCACAGACAGATGGTAAAAGTCAACCTAAAAAAAGTAAAATTACATATTTACAAAACAATATGACAATTACTTCTATTACACATTGGGTAATATGTATTGAACGCTCGAAGATCTCCGGATGGTGGGCCAGTCCTAAACCCTGTTGCTCAACACATTCACATTGCGGATCTCAGCTTGATCGGTATGTAGGATTTCTTCTTTCGCATTATTTTGTGTTAACTAAATTGACTGTATAGTACTATATAGCGCTTTCCTAGTCTTAACGATTACTCAAAGTCCTTTTACATTGTACAGGAACCATTCACCATTCACACACTTTTATACACTGTGGCCGAGGCTGCCGTACAAGGTGCCATCCGCTCATCAGATAAACACTTGTGCGTTTACACTCTGATGGTGCAGCCTCGGGGGAAACTCGGGGTTCAGTGTCTTGCCCAAGGACACTTTGACATGGGATTGGGACTATAAAAAGAAAAAGCATTTAGTCATGAGAGGCAAAAAACTCTGAATTGGGACTGGCAAAACAGAGTTATATATATTTTATATAGTTATATAGTTAATATAATTTGGACATGGGACTGCAGGGCCGGGGATCTAACCACCAACCTTCTGATTGGCAGGTGACAACTCTACCACTTAACCACAGCCACCATTATCTAGAAAAAACAGGAACCTAGCTAGTTCAGCTGGAGATCGTCTTTAGGCACATACGTTTACCCACTGGCTGCTGTTTTGCCTTAAAGTGCATGTTCTGAATATTGTTTCAGCATCTTTAAAAGGCTGCTGCACGCCCGTCCTGTCTTCACGGTCACACGGTCAAACGTGTGAGCCACCTGTTTTATGTGGGCTAGTATTTGCAGAAGGGGTTGGCTCCCTACATTATAATTTGGTTGACTCAGTTGTTTTTTCCCCCCTTTTTGTTTTATTTGTTTTCAATTTAGTTAAAAGTAGCATTAACTATTTTTTCATTAGTGAGTTTAGTTTTCAACCTAAAAAATAGAGTTTCTTTGTTCTCATTGTGTTTTATTAGAATTCGCATTTAGTTTTTCTTCGCTTACTGTTTATGTTATCCCCTGTGAGGTCTCACAGTTTGAGTGGTTATCTTTTTGTGTTCATTGGTGACTTTCCCTGGGATCTCTCATTGCCTCTAACTCGGCACCCCCACCCCCCTTTCCCCTCCCTGAGGTATAATTGTGTTTTAAGTTGTTTTTTGAAATTATTTAAATTAAAGAATTGAACCTCATCTCTGGCTAAATTGTTTACATACCTGTGTGTCCTTAATTGTATCAATAAAATTGCAATCAGGTAATTATTATTATGCAATTAGTAAACAGCGTTCTCTGTGATTTTGAGTTAGGTTCCACCTAGAGCACAATGTCTTCTGTTCTTTCCACTCTTGTGGAGTTTTGTGTCGAAAAGTGGTGGATGGGTGAAAAGGTTATTCAAAAGTAGGTCAAAGTGATTTGGAGCGCTTACGTATTGCTAATCAGGCGTCACGCGCCCTCGGTGACGGGAAGCGGAGAGCACAGACCATGTGTCCTTCTAAATTTTCCTGCTGCGCACTCTCTCTGTACTCCTACTACAAACCTCTACCTTATACAGTCTATAACTTATACAGAGGCAACTGTAGCCTTTGCTTGCCAGTTTACGTACACCTGCAACGGAGCTCTGGCTTGCTGGGCTGTTGTGCCGTACGGACCACTGTACTCCGCCCGCGGGCTGCCCCTGCACACTGGGTTACAGCTGTGTTCCTAAGCTACCAATATTTGGCGGGTGCTAATTAGGGATGGGCGAGTACAGCATTATCTGTATCTGTTTACCACATGAATTATCTGTATCCGGATCCATACTCGGACTGGGCGGGGCCTAAACCGGAAGTGGTTAGATTGAACCAGGAAGTGGGTCGGGTTCTCTTGAAATGTTAGGGGCTTTAACCGGTATGTTATTTAAGCATGCAATTGATATGAGTTGATCAAAAATTGTTATATTTATTGCTGATTTGAAAACTATTTACATGACAGCATCAAGCTTCAGATCAATGGTGTTGTCATGGTAACAAAGAAACTAGGCCTATATACAAAACGTTTTGCCACAATTAATACAACACATGTGGTTGCAATTATGAAGTAAAATTTAATGAACAAGAGTTTTCATACTCAATATAACTTTCTTTTTTTAACTTTTTAAACTTTTTTTTTGTTTTTGGTTCTTTTTTAGTTTTTTTATTTCTTTTATTTCCACACAAGGTATATGTGTGTGTGTGTGTGTGTGTGTGTGAGAATGAGTGAGTGAGAGACAAAGAGAGAGAGGGGGCGGGGGGCGGCTGACAGTAAAAAAACGGGAGTTGCATTTAAACCGAGCAGCAAGTCTGAAACCCACGTTCACCAGAAATCTACTGGTTGATATGTAAGTACTATAAACCGAAGTTAAAAACAACCTGAAGCTGAGGAAACCCTAAACGTTAACGGGACAGATCCGCAGACCCGATTGACTGCCTGACGGAGCGGGAGCGAGAGAGAGAGAGAGAGAGCGAGCGAGCGAGAGGTCGAGGGAGCGCATTTCTCCATGTTCTGTGTGTGTGTGTGATTGATCCGAGTGTGTTTGTAGGCGGGGGGCGCTGTGTTTATCACAGAACGCTGCGCGGCCAGTTGAGGAGTTGTATTCAATCCAAGCACGGATATTGACTCATATTACTCGTATAATACTTGTACTCGGCAAAAGTGCTTTATCCGTACCGGATACTCGTTTCAACCAGATACTCGGATCACCCCTGGTGCTAATGTCAAGCCCTGCTGGAAATCATGCTCTTTCTATTGTCTCAGAAATTAGTGGATGGCTGGGATGTCAAATCCTTTATTTTCTGATACCTGTCCATTAGGAGCTTTATAAGGTCTGAGAAATAACCCTGAGGATGTCATAGTAATATTAGCAGGGTCATCGCAACTTGGTTTATAGACCAAAAATTTGTACCAGAAAATATGCTGAAGGTGTGGAGTTAAAGCAAGGGAGGGTCTAATGAAACATATTATAAAGCTGCATTCAGAAGTGTGGAAATAGCAATATGTTGTTATTCTGCCAGGATAACACAGGAAAAAATAGTTTTTTTCTATCCTATTTATATTAAATTTGTATTTTTGTGGTTTTGTTGGGCTGAATTGAGCTGCAGTGACAAGTGAATTTCCACATTGTGGGATCAATAAAGTCTATTTTATCTAATAACTTGCCCTTGACTCTCGCCGCCCGCAAAACCAGGTCCTGGTCCGATGATCTTAAGAATCTTGCCAGAGTGGTCCGTGGTCTGTCTCCTGTCAGGGGCTTCTGTCCGCCGGTTCTGCGTGCATGCTCAATCTTAAACTCTGCCTCAGTCTGGACCCAAACAATTGCTGCGACAGCAGTTGTTGGGGTCCTTGTAAATCATAGATTAGGTCTACACCTACTCTATCTGTAAAGTGTCCTGAGATAACTCTAGTTAGGATTTGATACTGTAAATAAAATTAAATAAAAATTGAATTGAATTTGATCCCAGCCCTTGTTTCAATGCTGTGTACCATGACAGGAGGCTGCCATGTGTACCCCTAATGCTTGCTGTTCATCATACACAAACATAAGCTGTGTTACACTTACATTCTACCTGCTTCAGTCGATAAGTTTTGATTTTGTAGTACCTCCACAGAGAGAAAAAAGGACTTGCTAGCGGGCAGTCAAAAAATCATTTCATTTTTGAGTGTGGTGATGACAAAGACAAACAAAGACACTACTGAAAGCCTAAAAATGACAGATAATATATTAAGGCAAACAATAGCTTAATGTCTTCCTTGAAAATACGCACATCACTCACTGAGACACTCTGTGTACAGTATCTGTGGATGTACTGTAGGTGTGTGATCATGACTCACACACACACACACACACACACACACACACACACACACACACAGTCACAATAGATCCGACAGGAGCTTATGATGATAATGATGATGCAATCAAAGTGGATGTAAAAAGTTCCAAATCAAACACTATATCATAATGTAGTTCCACTTATACTGTACACAAAGCCAAATATACATTTTGACAACACCTTTCCCTTAATTCCCCTAACAGAGCGAGCAGTAATTTGTATTTACCACAGACCTATATATATTGTATTGTATATTGTATATACCACACTGACGATTATTGCATGGCTTTTTTGGGGGGGCCTATAAATGGAGGTTTTGGCTTCGGCAGCATACGATTTGAAGTGGAACTTCTGTAAATTAGGGGTCCAAGCCCGAGGATGCGTGCACCGCAGTAATCGCAAGCGACGCGGTTCACACAGCAGGGCTGTGGAACCCTATTGTTTTTGCTAAGATTTTCCTCCATTATTATTCTTCTCCGCAAATTATTCTTCTCCGCATGTCCCAAACCGTACATCGTAAATTTAAAAACTTTACATCCACCCGTTCCCTGGATCCTATTGAATCTCGTGATATAGGCCACGCCCATTTCCGCCTGGACTTTTATGCCTGAAAAATCGCGATTTATTGAAAACCAACTTTTTCGAACTCCTCCGAGACCGTGTAATGGATCTGCACGAAACTTGGCACATAGCATCTCCAGACCAACCTGACACAAAGTTGTATAAAGATTTCTTATAAGATAAAAATTGCGCGTCTTACGCGCAAACAAAGTTTTGTAGCTAGCTATGAAAACATTGCCGTTGCCATATCTCTGCCAAAATAAATGCTATCAAAGCCAAACTTTAGAATATGCTTTGCTATGACCCTCTAAGGCTCGGCAACAAATGTCACGGACATTGGCCATTAGGGGGCGCTATAAATAAACAAAAGTGTGTTTTTCATGAACGGACTTTGCCATATCTCGGCCAAATTACGTGGTATCAACACCAAACTCGGGGTGAGTTCGGGCTTTATACTGAATTTGGTCACGATTGGCCATTAGGGGGCGCTATGATTAACGTTTGTTGGTTTTGTCGGCAAAGTCAATGCATTTCAATGGGACATTTGCAATTGCAATACCTCTGCCACAGAAAATTCTACCAAAACCTAACCAGTAGTGATTGTTTTGCCCACCGCCCGGAGGCTCTCTGCCACATTTCGTAAAGACAGGCCCTTAGGGGGCGCTCTAATCAACATAGAGCATTTTCCCGGTTCGCTGGGGGCGACTGGCAAGGGGAGGCTTGGACCCCGTTAAAACTACGTGCAGTTCTAGTTTAGTATTGCAATTCCACCATCAAGTTGGGGAACAGAAGTGAAAGCTTTAAGGGGGGTTGTTAGCTGTTGTAAAAGGGTGATAAGTGTGATGGGACAGGAAGGAGGACCCAAACGCAGAAACGTGGAGGCAGGAATAGTCCGATACAGAGGGGTTTTATTCCAACAGTTCAAAAGAAAAATGCAAAAGGCAAAGTCCAAACATAAATTCAACCCAACACTGGGAGAGGCAGGAGTTAGTGGTGGGCGATACTGCAAAATCGATCCGATACCAAATACATATAGGGTCCGTATTGCCGATACCGATACCAATACGATACTTTTTACTTAAAAAAAATACTTTTGTGTAGGGGAGAGCATTTCATTATTTCTGAGGTGAATGAATGATCAATTCTTTAGGCAATATTTTTTTTATTAATGTATTGAAGTGCACACAATTATTAGTTATTAGGCACTGTAGAATGAATACAAACCAAATTTTACAGCCTTTTAAAAAATAAATAAATAAAGAATAACAAAAATTTCACGATGTCTTATTCTTGAGCAATCGCACTAACTAATGCACAAGACGCAATATGACATGACTAACATAATATTAGCCTACTCTTACAAGCTACCTGGGTATTCTCTGCCTCTCTGAAATGACTCTCCATACGAACTCTGTCTCTATGCCGGGGGTCTGAAAGTGGATTGATTTCCCTCCTCATTTCTTCGTTTTTGTAGATCAGCATTTTCCTTGTCATGTGTTTTTAAGTGTTTGTATACGTTTGTAGTGTTGCCACAGTATCGAATGCTCTTTTTACACGTATCACAAGTTGCAGTATTATCATTTAGTGCCGTAAAATAGCTCCACACAACACTTTTCTTCCTCTCGGCCATCCTGATCCAGTCTCGCTGCTCCTTTGCGCGTTGTGTCAGTGAGTCACGTGACGACACAACAACGAATCACAGCAGAGGAGCAGGAGGGGGAGGAGGAGCAATGTGGGCCAAGACGTGAAAGCGCCGTTTGCTCAGGAAGGTGGAAGACATAAGTAAAGTATAGTGAACGTAGAGGAGAGATATCTAAATTAAAATATCAATTCAATTACAGTTGTATCGATCAAATACCAATACCAGCGTTGGTATCGATACTATCGATATTTAGATCGATCCGCCCACCCCTAGCAGGAGTCCAAAACGGTTAGGGAAGAACACTGGGGACTGGCAGGGGACTCACAGGGAAAACCACAAAGGAAAGCCGGGGAACAGGCAGGATCAGGCAGGCTGGCAGGATAAGCACACAGGGAGCAAGGGCGACATAAACTAGCAACTTACAGGGGACAGGGGACAGGGGACAGGGGAGGGGAGGCGAGGCGAGGGGAGGCGAGGGGAGGCGAGGCGAGGCGAGCAAACTCACAATAGGACGGCTGGACAGGCAGAAGGATCTGACAAAGGACAAAGAAAAACACAGGGGTTAAATACAAGAGGTAACGAGGTAATGGGGAACAGGTGAGACGTCAGGTGAAGCACATCAGGGCGGGGCTGGACAATCAGACAAGCCAACGCAAAGCTAGACAAGACCAGACAAAACAGGAAATATACTACCACAATAAAACAAGAGAAAGAACAAACAGACACACAGGGACACAAGACAGAATCAAAGAACACAAGACCAAGGAGAAAACAAAGACCAAAACACAAGAAGGCCAAAGACGAAAGCCAACTCAAACAAAAACCCCAAACCACAACAGATAAGTATCCTGCATAACTAATCACCTGACTAGCGGTAGCTATACAAAACAGATATCTTCTGTTAAAATAATGCCAATGTCAATTTTATTTCTATAGGACATTTAAAAACAACAACAGTTGACCAAAGTGCTGAACAGGGTCAATGTCAAATACATAAACAAGTGTAAAAATAACTACAACCAAAGTGAATCACAGGGAGACAAACAACAACACTTTAAAACATCGGAATCCAGATAAACGAGGGTTAAAAACTACAGCAAAAAGGTGCGTCTTAAGCAGCGATTTTAAACGTTTGTAAGGACTGTGCAGCTTTAATATGCATGGGGAGGTTGGTCCATAGGGTGGGGGCGCCCACTCCAAAGGCTCTATCGCCCTTATTTATTAGCTTTGATCTAGGGACATCCAAGAGCAGCTGATTTGTTGACCTCAGCGTTCTGACTGGAGAATGATGGCATAAGAGATCAGCCAGATAAGGTGGCACCTAACTATTTAAGGCCTTCAAAACAAGAAATAAAATCTTAAAATCTATCCTAAAACAGACAGGTAGCCAGTGGAGGAAGGCCAAGACTGGCATCATGTATTTACGTTTTTTTGTTTTAGTTAAAAGGCGAGCTGCTGCGTTTTGGACTTACTGGAGCTGATTCAAAGATTTCTGATGTAGACCCATATATAAAGAATTAAAATAATCCAGCGAGCAGTGATAAAAGCATGGATGACTTTTTCAAGGTCTTTGGATGGAAGATGGGCCTTTATTTTAGCTAGAAGTCTTAACTGGAAGAAACTGGTCTTGACAACTGCACTGATTTGTTTACTAAAAGTAAATGAGGTGTCAAAAATAAAATTGATTTTGAAAGGGGCCCAAAATGTCAAAAGGGTCACCCAGTGCGTCTGAACGTCCAACGTGATGATTTTCATTCAGAGTGAGGAAAATTGATCCAGGTTTTTACCTCCTTTAAGCAATCTAACAATGGCTGCACAGACTCTTTGGTTATAGATTTCATGCGCAAGTAGATTTGGACATCATCAGAAAAAAATGATAGGAGATGTTATGTTTCTAAAAAATGTAACCCAGTGGCAGCATATAGAGTGAAAAGAGGATAAGGTCCAGAATAGAGCCTTGAGGGACCCCGCAGGTAAGAGGAGCAGCTGACGAAGAGCGTTCAGCTAAATGAACAGAGACGCTCCTATCAGTCAAGTATGACTGGAACCATTTCAAGACAATACCTTTGATACCTACACAGTGTTCAAGGTGAGATAAAAGGATTGTGTGATCCACAGTATCAAAGGCGGCAGTCAGGTCTTGAAGCACCAGCACAGCAGAGTTGCCTAAATCCACCTTTAGAAGGAGCTCATTAAAAACCCTTAAAAGTGCTGTTTCTTTACTATGCTGTGGTTTAAAGCCAGATTGGCACTTCTCCTGGATGCCATGGTGGTTGAGGAATGTTAGTATTTGGTTTAAGACTATTTTCTCCAGAACTTTCGAGAGAAAAGGTAGTTTGGAAATAGGCCTGAAGTTAGAGAGAACGTCAGGATCCAGATCAGATTTTTTGATAAGAGGCTGCACTACAGCATGTTTAAAAGATACTGGGACACAACCTGCACTCAGACATGTGTTAAAAATAAGTGCTTCCAATCCCCGGACCTCAATCCCATAGAACATTTGTGAGGTGACATCAAAAATGCTGTTCCTGAGGCAAAACCCAGTAATGCAAAGGAATTTTGGGTTGTTCAACCGTCCTGGGCTGGAATACCTATCCACAGGTGCCAGAAGTTTGTTGACTCCATGCAACACAGAGGCAGTTCTCAGAAATAATCGTTATGAAATTATATATTAGTGCAGTGATTCAAAGTAAAGCAAACCCTTGATACGTTTTTTGGTTTATACGGTAAATTAGTTTGTAAAGAAAAATGCATTCATATCATGGAATTAAAAGCGATTCTAAGGATATTGACTATTGTTTGCTTTTTTAAACACACTGCTATTATTCTGAACACAACTGTAAGTCTCCTTTACATCACCACGGACAACAAGAGATTCATCTTGAAAAACACCAGAAAAGAGGGGGCTCGAGGACTGTGTATTTTTTCCATTGTTACTTGTATTAAAATAGCTGGCATCTGCTAGAAGAACTCTCCACCTCACAGCATTGTGTCCTACTTTCAGATGTGTTATTGTCTCCTTTGTTCCAGCCCTCTTGTTTAACATTCATTCAAGCTTTAGCCAACACTAATGGATGAAAACTTTTTGGCCTCAGTTTCAGTGAGCCTCCCTTATCAAAACTCAGGGTCAATCACGAGAAACAGAGGAGGGAGAAAAACAACTGCCTACTTAGTGTCATAGGGCTTTCTTATACTGGAGAGATTAGAGCGTAAAACTAACGTGCTGAGTTATTTTTCCTGCCTGATATGAAGTCTGCCTCTCTTTTAGGAAGCCTTTTTACCAGACAAATGGTTATTTTGCATAAAACGTAGCCTTTGTGTTACATTAAATAGTGAGTGTGCATGGCCAAATGCCAAGCACTGCATACATTAGCATTCAGTAAAATCTTCCCCCGGCTTCTGCATACATGGAACATTAGTCTATTCTTTATCCAACATAATCTTAAACACCATTTATCACATTGCAAGAATAATAGACTTCTGTGGGTTACTCCAATGCCCTTCTGGGTTAAGACGTGTGTGCCGAGCCCAGGAAGAAGATGAAGGAAGTCTGTTTGGTCCAATTAAAGTGATTACAATGTGCCCACTATGAGGGCTGAATTAAATAAATAATTGCAGCCTTGTAGGCACAGGTCAGTAGATAATGAAGAGGTTTTGCTGAGAATTAGCTCTAAATTGTTTAAGTACTGTACCCTCCACTGAGAAGCAAGCCAGGCATGATGCCTTGTTTTGCTGCAAGATTTTTCCATTTACAGTTAAAGAAATGGACCAACAGACCCCCTTATTCTGGACGGAGCCTAGTTAAGGATATTAGAAGCACTTTTTCGGAGAAGGCTGAACGTTACTGCGCAGTGTTGGAGAAATCCTTCTATAAACTGACAACTGACTCCATGATGAATTAACACAGCGTTTATTCTTGTGGTCAAC
>NC_048412.1:6250725-6257156 GCF_013103735.1 Etheostoma cragini
GGATCCTGGAGGGAGCCTGGGAGTATGCCCAACCAGTCTACATGTGTTTTGTGGATCTGGAGAAGGCGTATGACCGGTCCCCCGGGCAGAAAATGAATACATTTAAACATTACAGAAATCTCAACTCTGTTCATGTTTTCTCTATAACATAAAATACAAATTAGTGTCTGCAAGAGACATGAAAATGTAAAAAACTGTTTTGGCCCACAGAAGGGCTTTACATTTATTTTCCTCTTACAACATAGTGGACAAATTGGAAAAACATTAGAACACTTCGTCAGGGCCAAATGCAGAAACATCCTCCTGAGCCGTCCCTCTAACTGAGCAGTTTATTCTTTAAAGAGTGGACCCTCGGAGTGCACATCTCAGACCTGATTCCCATGAACAGGCGCTGAATCACCTCAAAAGTATATTTCGTGTCTTTTGGATAGTCAAGGTTCAGCATGTACGGCAGGCCCATCAGGTTCACAAAAGCATTGGGTACATCACCGAGATGACGCATGACAATCTTTTCCTCGATGACGATGGCAACATCGTTGTAGGAAACTGGAAGGGGCTCCTTCACATCTTCAACGACCAAAAGGATTCCAATCACCATTCCCTTGATGACGTCCTCTCCAGGATCTGTTGGCTTCATGCAAAACAAACATAACAAAAAAGGGCCGGAGCTTTAGACAAGTTTTGCTATATCTATCCAGAGGATGCCTGAAATGATGTGTAACCATGCCCATTGTGAACTTGCTTTTGTATAATTGAACATTTTGCTGCTTACCTCACATCTCTTCATCAACGTAGAAGGATTTTCCTTCACGTACCATGGCAGCCCCTGCAAAGCTGCTGCTCTCTTCCTTTGGTTTAATGCCTGCAAAAACACGATACGTGAATTCAATGTATTTCTAAATGGATTTTTGTCCACCCTCAAATGACGGAAACTGAACTTTCAGTCAAAAGAGGTATCTTAAACTGACCTCACTGACAGATTTTATTCAACAAACCCAGCATTTCTCTCTTTATGTCCTCCATCTAACAGATACATTTTCTTATTCATTCTGTATCAAAGTGCCTATTCAAACAACTTAATTAGAGAAAGTGTTGTGGGTTGGGGATTTTGTTTGGGGTTATTTTCCCGTTTGGCCTTCCCTGTGTTTTTGTCCCGGTTTTATCCCTAGTCTGGTGTCATAGATTCTGTCTTATGTTTCCCTATGTGTGTGTGTGTGTTATGCTTTCTGCTATATTTTGGTAGTCAGCTTCCTGTCGTCTTGTCTAGTCTAGCTTTACTTTGTTTGTCTGATTGTCCTGCCCCGCCCTAATGTGATCCACCTGACGTCTCACCTGTTCCCCATTGCCTCGTTACCTCTTGTATTTAACCCCAGTGTTTCCTTTGTCTCTTGTCGGAACATTTTGGTTGTTCACCCGTCTTACGTCACCTTGTTGCAGTGTTCCTGATTTCGTTCCTGTTCCCTGATCCTGGTTATGGTTTGTTTTTGAATCTTTTTGGGTGTTTTCCTTTTCCTCCTTGGATGTTGGATGTTCGTTCCATCGAGGCTTACGTTGTGTTTTGGACAATAAAACTATTTGTGTTCCTACTCCTGCCTGCCTCCTCCTCACTGCATTTGGGTCCAATCCTCATACCCCCCGTAACATAATGATCCAACCTGCTATGGACCCAGCAGCCTTCGAGGAGTTGGACAGGCTGGAGTATGCCGTTGGCCGGTTCGTCGTCAAGCTGGGGAAAACCACGGACGTGGGGCGCCGACTTATCATCTGTTCCCTGATAAGGAACGCAGTGACAAGCAAGCCCGGGCTCTTTGAGGTCCCAGGCATGAAGACCCTACTCCGGGAGTTTTACCGGCTGGAAGCTGGCCTGCAGGTCCTTCTTACCCCCACCAGCGAGCTAGCGCCTAGCGTTTCTGACCCCCAGCTGACGACCGCCGCAGCGGAGCCCCAGCTGACGACTGCCGCCGCCGCGGAGTCCCCCCTGCTGACTGTCGCCGCCGCGGAGGTCCCCAACCGCCGGTTCCCGCCGTTGAGGCGGATCCCCAGCCGCCGGCTCCCGCCGTTGAGACGGACTCCCGGCCGCCGGCTCCCGCCATCGAGGCGGATCCCCAGCCGCCGGCTCCCGCCGTTGAGACGGACTCCCGGCCGCCGGCTCCCGCCATCGAGGTGGATCCCCAACCGCCGGCTCCCGCCGTCGAGGCGGACTCCCGGCCCCCAGCTCCCGCCGTTGAGGCGGATCCCCGGCCTGTCTCTGTGTTTGTCCCCGTCACTGTGTCTGTTCCTGTCCCGGTCTCTGTGCCTGTTCGTGTCTCTGTCCCAGTGCTTGTTCCTGTGCCTGCTTTTGTCCCCATGCTTGTCCCAGTCCCTGTGTTTGTCTCTGTTCCAGTCTTTGTCCCTGTCCCGGTCACTGTCTCTGTCCCTGTCACCATTCCTGTCCCCGTCTTCCTCCCTGTCCCTGCGTCCACCCCGTCCAAATTTGCCGCCACCACCGATCCGTCTGTAGTCTTGCCGTCTCCGTCCGTCCCACCCAAAACTGTCCCCGAACCCGACCCGCCTGTCTCCATGCTGTCCGTCCCGTCTATGACCACGTCTGTCCCACCTGTTTGTTCCGAGTCTAGCCTGTCCCCCATGGAGATCTCTAGTACGCCCCCCCGTGGGCTTTCTCGTATCCCTCGTGTGCCTCTCTGTAGGCTTTCTTGTATTCCTCGTGCTCCTCGTGCACCCTCTGCTGGACTTTTCCGTGCGCCCTCCCGTGGGCTTCTTCGCGTCCCTCTCTGTAGGCTTCCTTGTGTTCCTAGTGCTCCTCGTGCGCCCTCTAGCGGGCATTTCCGTGGGCTACGTCTGGCGCCCTCTCGTGGAGAATTCCGGAATACCCGCTCTTGGGTCCCTAGTGCGCCCTCTCGTGGGCACCCTTGTACATCCCCTCGCGCCTCGTAATGCCCTTTCCTTGGTCAATCTCCGGTCCCAGTGGTCATTAGTCACCCATATTCCCTGTGCCTCTGTTTATTTCTCCCTTTTTCTGTTTGTCTCTCTTTTGTCCCTGGGTCAGTGTCTCCCCTGCTTTGTATGGACACAGTTGATCAGTTGAGAACTTATGAGATCATGAAAGTTGTTTCAGGAATGTGAATGTCTGTTGTTCTTCTT
The DNA here is from genome assembly GCF_013103735.1 of Etheostoma cragini. NCBI lineage: Eukaryota > Metazoa > Chordata > Actinopteri > Perciformes > Percidae > Etheostoma > Etheostoma cragini. The sequence continues at coordinate 6,253,867 of NC_048412.1, forward strand.
CTTTTAAGTCTAGTGTAGTTGTTAGCTTCTAAATCGAGAGAGCCTTCTGTTGGTTGGTTGGTTTATGCGTGTTTTTAGGGAGAGATAATGGTAAACGAGTGTATGTAGGTGTATCATGCTCTCTTCGTTTATCTGTTTGTATGCCCAGTACAGGCTCTACAACTCTAGTAATTACATTGTTACTGTATGTGTCTGTGTGTGTATATATATGTATATATATAACTGGGATCCTGTATGTTTATATATGCATCTACATGAGTTGTTAGGTCTTAAGATCCTTTCGTTCTTTACAGTGTTTGCTGTCAGCCAACTCTTGATGTTTTGCCTTTTTGTTTTGTTTTTTGTAACCTTTTTGTGTTGTAGCTAAACCATCATCATTCTTCTAGCTTCTCTGATGGCACTCTGCTCTCTGTCCCCCACCTGGCTCGCTTTTTTTTTTCTGTCCCTGTGTTAGTATCTCCCTCATTTTGTCCCTTAGTCTTCTCCCTCTCTTGGTCTAGTCACGTCTCATTCTGTCCCCAGTCTTCTTGCTCTGTCTCTTTTTTGCTCCCGGTCTGTCTGCCTGTCTTCTCTGTGTATCTCCCGTTCCGTCTTCCTTCTGGTTGCCTGGTCTCATTGTTGTTGTATTTTCCCTCTCTGCTTTGGTCTCCTTTGGTCCCTGTCTGTCCCGCTCCCTTGTTATCTCTTTCCGTGTTTCACTCCCTGCCCCTACCTCCCTGCGTTTTTCTCTTTCCCTTTGTTTGTTTGTCTGACCCTCCACGTCCCTCTCTCTGTCCTTTGCCTGTCTCGCTCTCTTTCAATTCTGTTATCTGTCTCTTTGCCTCCCTCTCCGTTCACCTGGTCTTTCTGTGTTCACCTCGCTCTGTCCCTCTGGCTTCCTTCTTTCCCATTTGTTTGTGTGGGTGTCTCGCCCTCTTCTGTGTGTGTCGGTGTTTCCCACATTCTGTCTCTGTTTTTCTCTGTGTCCGTCCTGCTCTCTGGGTTTTTTGTCCCTTTTTCCTTGTTTTACTTGTTTGTGTGGGTGACTCACCCTGTTCCTCTCCCCTTTCTCCAGTCCAACTCCGTCTCTCTGTGTCCTTCTCCCTCTCTCCGTGTGCTCCGTTTGCTCCCTGTTCCGGATGGCTTCCTGGCTCCTTTCTCTCTGTCCCTCTCCACCAGTCCCTCACCTGTCTCTCTCTCTGTTCGATGTCTGTCTCTCCCTTTCTTCCATCGCTTTTTGTGCCTGTCTGTCTTGTTCTTTGTCCCTCTCGCTTCCTTGTTTTCTTTTTGTTTGTGTGGGTGTCCTGTCTATCCTGCTCTCTGCGTTTCTCCCACCTGTCCCTTGGGTTCTTGGTGTCTGTCTTGTCCTTTTGTGTCTCTCTTTCCCTTTGTTCTGTTTGGCTTTGTCTCTCGCTCTCTGTCACTCTCTCTCTTTCTACAAATGCGTCTCTGCCTCTCCCTTCTTCTGCCTTTTTCTCTCCCTCTGTCTGTCTTACTCTCTGTGCCTTCCCCTCTATGTACCCCGCTCGCCCTCTCCCTGTGTGCCTACCCTTAGTCCCTCCTTGGTCTTTTCTCCTTTTTTTTGGTCCCTCACTCGCCACCTGTCTCCAACCGTTTTTCTGGACGTCTTCGGGCCCTTCGTCCTTGTGCCTTCTGTCAGCGCTCTTTCCTCAACTCTCTTCCTCGTTCGTCCCATTACCTTCCCTCTTTTCCTCTGGTCCCCTCTTTCGTCTCGTCTTTTTTTTGGCGTTTCGCCTTGTTTTCTTGTTTCTTTGTCCTCTTTTCCCTTTCTTGTCTTTTTGCCTTCTTTTTGTCCCCCTTTTTTTTCTCCGCTTGTGTTTCTTGCCTGTCTCCTTGTCCCTTTCATATAGTCCCGTTTGTCTGGTCTTTTCCCCCAGCCTCCTTCTTCTCCTCGCCCTTGCTTTCTTGCCTCCTTTGTTTCCTTGCTTCCTCCGTCTCCTCTTCGTCCGGTCTCCTCTCTCCATCTTTTCTCCCACCCTTGTTTTGGTCACCTTGCTTCCTTCACTTCCTCGCCTCCTAGTCTCTTTTTGTCTTGGCTCCTTTCCTTCTCAGTCCCTCTCTCCTTCCCAGTCCCTCTCTCGCTCCCTCCTTCTCTCCTTCTCGGTCCCTCTCTCGCTCCCTCCTTTCCAGTCCCTCTCTCTCCCTCCTTCTCGGTCCCTCTCTCGCTCCCTCCTTTCCAGTCCCTCTCTCATTCCCTCGTTCCTTCCTCTTCGGTCTTGCTCCTGTCTCCCCTTCGTTCCCTTGTTATGCCTCTTCCTTGTTCCCGGTTCTGGCTTCCTTTGTCCGTGCTCCCCTATGCCCTTGTCCCCCATGCTCCGGGTTTCCTTCTGTCCCCTAATTTCTCCGTCCCTTGGCCCCCTCTTTTCCAGTGTCTTCCGCCCTTACTGGGTTGTTTTTTGTTCTCTTTTGGGTTTTTGTTTGGGTTTTTTTGACATCTAGTATCTGTCTTTGGGGGGGGGGGGGGGGGCTCTGTTGTGGGTTGGGGTTTTTGTTTGGGGTTATTTTCCCATTTGGCCTTCCCTGTGTTTTTGTCCCGGTTTTATCCCTAGTCTGGTGTCATAGATTCTGTCTTATGTTAACCTGTGTGTGTGTGTGTCATGCTTTCTGCTTTATTTTGGTAGTCGGGTTCCTGTCTTGTCTTGTCTAGCTTTACTTTGTTTGTCTGATTGTCCTGCCCCGCCCTAATGTGATCCACCTGACGTCTCACCTGTTCCCCATTGCCTCGTTACCTCTTGTATTTAACCCCAGTGTTTCCTTTGTGTCTTGTCGGATCATTTTGGTTGTTCACCCGTCTTACGTCACCTTGTTGCAGTGTTCCTGATTTCGTTCCTGTTCCCTATTTGTGTTCCTACTCCTGCCTGCCTCCTCCTCACTGCATTTGGGTCCAATCCTCATACCCCCCGTAACAGAAAGTTTACTGTCTGTCATAATCTACATCTCAGTCCCACTCCTCAGTGGGGTTGAACAACTATTGTGGACCAGAACAAATATGCACTTACATCCTTGTCAAGACTCTCCATTAAGGATGTCATATCTTGAACTTCCTCAAAGCGCTTCAACCGGAATAACTGAAGAAGTTTATGCAGATGGCTGTCCAGACCCTCATAGAACTTATTGATGTCCATTGACATGAGTCTGGTGAATTCTGTCACGGGACAGAAAGACGGACTCAGAAGCACAGCTCACACAGAACACGTTTATTGTGGAACCAGGAGAGAGAGAGGAGGCGGACGTGGACACCGGAGCGGAGGACCGGGGGCTGGAGGGGTAGCCGGGGCCGAGGAGGCGTC
>NC_048412.1:6257256-6259489 GCF_013103735.1 Etheostoma cragini
GGGGATGCCGTGGAGCCGGAACACGTGGTGGACCATCAGGTTGGCTGTTTCCAGTGCTGAGGGTAGCTTGGGCAGGGGGATAAAGTGAACTGATTTGGAGAAACGGTCCACCACAGACATGACAATGGTGTTACCTTGAGAGGCAGGCAGTCCGGTGACGAAGTCCAGGGCGATGTGGGACCAGGGCCGACCGGGGACGGGGAGCGGACGGAGCAGACCGGCGGGCGGACGATGTGACGGCTTGGCGCGGGCACACACCTCACAGACAGCCACGAAATCCCGGCAGTCCCTCTCCGCCGAGTCCCACCAGAATCGCTGGCGGAGAAGAAACATGGTCCTTGCGGCGCCGGGATGACAGCTGAATCGTGAGGCGTGTGCCCACTGCAGACCTGGGAGCGGGCACTAGGGGGGACGTAGAGGCGACCGGCGGGGCTGGTACCAGGGTCGGGGTCGGTGGACTGGGCTCGGCGAACGGCAGCTTCCACGTCCCAGGCCAGGGAGGCTACCAAGCAGGAGCGAGGGAGGATGAAGTCGGGCGCTCCTTCCAGGTCATCGGGGGAGAGGCTACGGGACAGGGAGTCGGGTTTGGTGTTGCGGGAGCCTGGACGATAAGACAGAGTGAAGTTGAAACGGTTGAAAAACAGGGCCCACCTAGCCTGGCGGGGGTTGAGTCGATGGGCGGTTTGTATGTACGACAAGTTCTTGTGGTCAGTCCATACAAGGAACGGCAGTTGGGCACCCTCCAACCAGTGCCGCCATTCCTCCAGAGCCAGCTTGACCGCTAACAGTTCCCGGTCCCCCACGCCGTAGTTCTGTTGAGTGGGGGTGAGGCGTTTGGACAGGAAGGCGCAGGGGTGGAGTTTCTGGTCGACAGGTGAACGTTGAGACAGGGTGGCCCCCACCCCGGCATCCGAGGCGTCCACCTCCACCACGAATTGAAGGGAAGGGTCGGGATTAGTAAGGATAGGGGCAGAGGAAAACAGGGACTTGAGACGGGAGAAGGCTGCAGCGGCCTCTGGAGACCAGACGAAGGGGATAGAAGGCGAGGTAAGACGGGTGAGTGGGGCAGCCACAGTACTGTAATTGCGGATAAACCGTCTATAGAAATTGGCAAACCCCAGGAAATGTTGTAGCTGTTTCATAGTAGTGGGAACGGGCCAGTATACCACGGCTTTAACTTTAGCGGGATCGGCTCTCAGCCTACCACTCTCGATAACGAACCCCAAGAATTGGACAGAAGGGACGTTAAACTCACATTTTTCTGCCTTGACGTACAGTCTGTTCTCCAGAAGCCGCTGCAGCACCAACCGGACGTGTTCTGTGTGTTGGACTGGGTCGCGGGAAAAAATCAGAATGTCGTCAAGGTAAACAAACACAAACCGGTGCAGAAAGTCGCGTAACACATCATTGATCAGGGCTTGGAAGACTGCGGGGGCGTTAGTGAGCCCAAAAGGCATGACCAGGTACTCGTAATGGCCTAGGGGGGTGTTGAACGCAGTTTTCCACTCATCCCCCTCCCGGATCCGGACCAGATGATAGGCATTCCTAAGGTCTAATTTAGTGAATATGGTGGAGAGGGATTCATGTACCGAATCCATCAGGGGTAATGGGTACTTATTGCGTACGGTGATGGCGTTGAGCCCCCGGTAGTCTATGCAAGGACGGAGGGTGCCTTCTTTTTTGGCCACGAAGAAGAAGCCAGCTCCAAGCGGCGATGATGACGGACGGATAATACCCGCAGCGAGCGACTCCTTGATGTACTGCTCCATAGCCTCTCTCTCCGGACCAGATAATTTAAACAAGCGGCCCGAAGGCAGGGGCGCATCCGGGAGGAGGGCTATGGAGCAGTCATAGGGACGGTGGGGGGGTAAGGACATGGCCTGGTCCCTGCTGAACACCAAGGCCAGGTTGTGGTATTCGGCAGGAACCAAGGACAGGTCAGGAGGATCAGGGGGCTTGCTAGCTGCTGACTGTCTACCGGGGGCGGGTGCCGACAACAAAAAGGAAGAATGACACCCAGTGCTCCAATTTCTGATTTTTCCCCGCGCCCAGTCCACGTTGGGGTCGTGCGCGGCGAGCCAGGGAAGACCGAGAACGATGGGAGTCGGAGGGGAGGAGATAAGGTGGAGGGATATAGACTCCAAATGGTTACCCAAGGTGAGGAGCGAGAGCGGGGGAGTGCGGTGTGTGATGGTGGCGAGGTGTTGACCATTAAGACTAGAGGCGCGGAGGG
>NC_048412.1:6259589-6263866 GCF_013103735.1 Etheostoma cragini
TTAAAGAAATGTGAATAGTGTAAATAGTCCTTTTGATTTATAATGTTCATTTTGTTCATTTTTGCAATGGATGACTCTGAATATACAGGACAACTGTTAGGCAATTATTAATTTAAAATAAAATAAATATTTGATACTACATGAAAAATACTTATGCAATCAACCCAATTTTGCTGATAACTGTTGTCATTTTTTTGTTTTTTCTTTCTTTGTTTTCTGTACAGGGTTACAACACGTCAGTGTTGGCTGTGCTGTTTGTGGCAACTGCCCCTCAATGAGGTGGTCCTGCAAGTGTTGCAATTTCTCCTCGCCAAACCAACGCACACTAATTGTCCATTATAAGCTGAAGCACTGTCATCAGGCAAGGAACTGTCCTCTTCCCTGTGTCTATGCAGACTGTGTGTGCTCCTTTAGGACAGAATCCTCTCTGAAAAAACATTTAACAAGAGATCATAGTCAAGCCCATTCAAAGCAGGTGACTGCAAGGTTAAGTTGTGAACTGTGCAATTTTTCAGAGACTTGTAGTGAAACACAGTATTTTGCACATTTGGAAACACACATACACAATAAGGAAACTGTTAAATGTCCCTTTAAAGAATGTAGTTTTCAGTCAAGTGTGTACAGTACTTTTCGTGCACATAAGAGTAAGAAACATCACCTCTGTACTGTTGACAATTTTCGAGAAAACCTGTATCAAACCTTTATTCAAGGCACTTTAAACTCTGAAAGTACAGACTTTGAGACACATTCAGACGATCTAGACTTAACAGAATATTTCATAGAAGATCAAGACTTGCATGATTTACTTCAACACAAAGTTGCATCTCTCTTACTGCGTATGCAAACAAATTTGCATGTGTCTAAAACAACAACTCAGGAAATTATAGACGAGCTTTGTAGTATTAGCTCACTTGTAGAAGAGTGCACACCAAAAATAATTGAAAGTGTACTGATCAAGCATAATTGTGCAGTAAACAGTGCAGTCACTGCTGCTATAACAGAGATAGTTAAAAAAGTTAACCCCCTAAGTTTCCTGTCGAAAGACGGCCCTTTTGGTTCTGAATACAAAAGAGAAACTTTTTACAAGAAAATTTTTAAAGTGATTGAGCCGATTGAATATGTTTTAGATGCATCTTCAAGACGGAAATTTGTTTATATTCCGGTTTTGAAAGTCCTGACAGAGCTGTTAAATCGCAATGATGTGCTAGAGAAAGTCTTGGAGACAGGACATATTGAAACAGCTGAACACTTGTCTCAGTACAAAACACACAAAGACGGTCTATATTAGAAAGACAATAATTTGCTATTGTCCGGAGATCTTAGCATTGCCCTAGGACTGTATGTAGACGACTTTGAAGTTTGCAACCCACTAGGAACATCAAAAAAAAGCACAAGATCTGTGCAGTTTATTGGGTCATTTCAAATTTACCTATACGATATAGATCATCTGTACAGTCAATCTACCTCGCAAGTCTGTGTCATAGCAATGATGTGAAGAAATATGGGTATGGAGCCATTCTTGAACCACTGATAAAAGACCTTGAAGTACTTGAGCAGCAAGGATTGTATGTTCAGAAATTGGGAACAACTGTTAGAGGTACTGTGCTGTATGTGTCTGCAGACAACTTGGGGCCCCATTCACTTGCTGGGTTTCATGAGAATTTTAATGTCGACAAATTTTGCCGGTTTTGTTTAGCTAGTCGGCAAGATATTGACATTCACGAGGTAAAGGAGAGAGTATTTTCACTCCGGACAGTTGAAGCTCACAAACAGGACCTTCTGGAATTAAACAGACATCAGTTTGTTTCTGTGAATGGAGTAAAGAGTGACTGTGTTCTCGATAGACTTTCTCATTTCCACACAGTCCAGGGCTTCCTCCCAGATTTTATGCACAACCTTTTTGAAGGAATAGTGCCACGGGAATTAAGTCTATGCATAAAGTCTCTGATATCCAAACGCTACTTTACAATAGATGAGCTGAATTCCATCATTGAATCCTTCCCTTTCAAGTTTACCGATAAAACCAACAGACCTCATCCAATTTCAAAGTCTTTTGCATCAAAAAAAATCTATTGGTGGGAATTGCCACGAAAACTGGACACTATTGAGACTTCTGCCTCTAATGATCGGTCATATTATACCAGAAGATGACAAAATTTAGGGGATTCTATTAGATTTGAAAGAAATAGTAGAGCTTCTAGCTAGTGGACATTTTTCAGAAGAGACATTGGCATACTTGGAGTGTAAAATCTCCGATCACAGGTGCCTGTTAAAAGAGGTGGTTCCTGATTTCCACCTTCTGCCCAAGCACCACTTCTTAGAACACTATCCTGAACTGATTCAGAAATTTGGTCCCCTGGTTGATTTCTGGACCATTAGATTTGAAGCTAAGCACAGCTTTTTTAAAAGGTTGGTGCATGCTTCTCACAATTTCAGAAACATCTTGCTCACTCTATCAACAAAACACCAGCTTACTTTAGCTTACCATCTAGATTTGCCGAGTCTTTTCAGACCTGATCTGGAAGTTGGACATACTGCAGTTGTTTCACCTGATGCACTCGAGCACTCCATGAGGCGGGCTGTAGAGCTAAAATTTGGAAACATAAGTATTGTGTCTCTTGCAACCAATGCCTGCCTTTATGGCACAAAGTATTCAGAGGGTATGTTTCTGTCCGTGGGGCACACCAGTGGCCTGCCTGACTTTGGGAAGCTGGTTAAAATTGTAGTTGTGTCCAGCAAAGTGTCTTTCCTCATAGAACCATATTATGCATGGTACATTGAGCACCTGCGCAGTTATGAGTTGATGAAAAAACAGTCTTCTGCACTGGTGATCGTGGAATTACACGAACTAAATGGATATCAACCCCTGTATCCATTAACAAAAGCAGGCAAACTGATGGTGACATCAAAAGTTTTTTTGCTTCATTAAGGTATAGTTGGACCGTTATTTTACTTTAAATGGTGTGTTCCTCTTCTTGCTCTGAAAAACATGCAGTATGTCCATAAACATAAAAACATGTTTTAAACAGAAGAAAATATGTATGAATGCATGTTCATGGTTAATGTTTTATGGTTCATTTTGTTTTTTTCTGACATTCTTTTTTTCTCCATCGCCAGAGAAGTCCTGAGAGTTTCTCAGTCGCAAGAAGATGCTGTTGCGTGTGATCATTTCAGCACAGGACACTAGAAAGCTTCGCTTGGACTTTGTTTCAGATTCTGTTGACGGCCTGAAACTGGTGTTGAAAAACAAACTGCAGTTACGGTCTTCATTTGACCTTCAATATGAAGATGAGGATTTCAAAGACTTCTGTAACCTCACGTGTGTTGACGATCTACCAAAGGACAAGGTGACATTGCAAGTCATTTTCTGCCCTGTCTCTTCAGACTCAAGTTTAGACACTTTTAGCTCTGCTGTAAAAGTGTCTTCTTCAGCTCAATCATCATCTCCAACGACATCTTCTTCATTGAGCAGCCAAACGGAGTGCTTTGCAGGTCTTTGCACAGCGATGGCCAGCTCATTTTCACATTCCCACCTTCTCATATGATGTTGAGCTGAGGCTCAGGCAGGGCAACGATGCTTTTAAAGACAGTGGAGCACTTCTATCCATTTCAAGGGACATGAAGTCTGAGATTCTGCTCAAACTTGTTGAAAGAATATATTCATTCATGACCTACCCTACACTTAAACATTTTGGATGTGTAGCCAAGGCACTTGTTGAAAAACACCCTTGCCTTACAGAACCTGGCTCCACATGTGGATGGTATGGATGGAAACACAGCATAAAGTTCAAGATGGGCAATTACAGACAGAAACTGAAAGGTTTGGGCTGCCGAGAACTGGAGATTAATTCTGAGAAAAGAGGTGCTGGGGACACACGAGGGAAGAGAAACAAAGTGAAGAAACCTCGACGGTCTGAAACAAATTTTCTTCCAGATCTCCCCCAGGGAAGAGACAGCAGAAGTCTTGAAGAAGATAGAGAAAAGATGGTCCAGGAGATGAGAAAAACAACCCCAAACCTGGCCTACATCGATGATGCAATGAATGCCACATACGCACTGAGAAGACAGGAGATCGTTGAAGAGGAGCCACCCGTGGCCGAAATGAGAGTCAGATGGGCAGCCCTTTTTACTGAAAGACAGGTAAAATGTGTACATTCTTTCTTAGTCATAGCATAGTAGTAATGTTGTGTTGTATTGTATATATTGCAGGGCTCGATGCTAACATTCCTCCCATTGAGCACATGTGTTCCTAAAGTAAAATATTGGGAGTAGAATTA